>NW_016690341.1:632977-760739 GCF_001604755.1 Lepidothrix coronata | reverse complement strand
GAATGTGCAGGAGACAATGGTTTTGGGAAAAAAGTTTCAAAAAATTTTCTTATGAACCTGGAGATACTTTTATTAAAAAGTTACCATTTAGGAAAGAGAATAAGAGTACAGGACCAGGCATAATTAATAAAATATAAATAGTGTTATCTTGACTACCTAGAAACTGCACCTTGTTCAGGGAATTCTGTGTATGCCTTACACATTCAAATGTTAGGGCTACCTCATCAGGTGTAAAAAAAAAGTAATAATGTATCAGTCTGTACAAACTGTTAAGATCAACTGAGGAATGCTAGAGTTTTTAAGAGAAAAGCAATGTTATGAACTGATAAATTTCAGAGCTACCTCTTCTTTTAGACTTGTTAGCTGTATATAAAGATTAGGGTTTTAGGAAGGAATTTACAAAACCCAGGGAGTCACACAATTGTTCAGATCTATTAGCTGCTTCTGAAAATTTCAGCCATAACTGTTTCTTTTTCAGCAGGGTTGTGTTCTGTGTTCTGTTTACATACTGAAATCACTGATGGAAAAACATTGTTTATTTTGGGCCAGAGTTAAGGCTGTAGTAGTGTGATGAAATATGCATTTCCATCTGGTTGATCAGAATAATCCTCTTACATCTATAATGTATTCAGCATACGCCTTATGATATCTTTAGCCATTAATTCCCCTGACATTAAGAGTTTGGAATTTAAATATGAGGCTGCAAATTAGTGCATGGTTGCATTTAGCAACTACACTTAGTGTTCAACAATTTTTTTTTTATTTCTCTTGGAATTTTCCAGGTTTTGTGTCTTCCCTTATTAAAAAATTGATGAATCATATTATTGAATCAAAAAAGTGACAAAAAATAATGATAAAACATATTTTATTTCATCTTCTAATTTTGAAATCGCTCCTGGAGAAGTCTGTAGGTTTAAGGCACTGCCTGCAAATTTAAAACCACAATGTTTTCAGAAAGCTTGCACCAATGGGATTACAATACCAAGAAACAATTCATCTCCCCAGTAACTCTCCTTTTACTGTTGAAAGAATTCATCAATAGCAGAATCTCTTTTCCATTGTTGCCTTTATAAAACTTTGGTGCAGACATGTGAAAGGACTTTCCCAACTCACCTCTCCAAAACACTCTTGATAATATCTTTGCGCTCTCACTCCAGGAGCCATATTCCTTCTTAGGAGATGAACTAATTGTTCATTTAACATTTTAATATTTATTTTAGAGTTGCTGTCATTAACCAGGGTGTCAGTACTTTGTTGATTTATTGACTCAGATCAATGTCTTTCATTTTTTCACTGCATTACAGACAAACTCTACACATCTTTGAACTCACATCTTTGAAGCTGCATGAGCAGCTCTGCCATAATTTCCTCTGTGTTCTCCATTTTCTTCTATTCTCCTAGTCTCTTTTGTTGTTTCTCCTGCTGTCCCGATTTTTTTCCTATTGCTATCCTTCATCTCACATAATATTTAATACCTTTAAATGAAAAGTCTATCGCTTCCAGGCCAAAATCTAGTGCAACACATCTCTTCGTGACCAAAAAATTAGGACAGGAATGTATTATAAAAGTCTAACTTTCACTTCCAAAGGCTCAAAGAAAAGTTCTAGGGTTTGTTTTGGAAAAACTCCCACCTATCACTCAAGGGTCTTTTCCCCAGAAATAATTTGCATTTGTAGTTCAGTTTCTGCATTCATGGACGTAAGAGTGTCATTTCATTATGTGATTTCTTGAAACCTATGTAATTCTTACATTAATTTTAATCATTGGAGGGATTTTCAGTGACTTGTCTAGTTTTGGATCATGTCCTTAGCATGGTCCTGACAAATGTAAGAAGCTGTATAATTCACAGGTAGTTTTTGCCATGGCATAAATGAGGCTTTTTGAGATTTTAACAACCCACCCTGCTCCTTGCCAGAGATGAGACTGCAGTGAGATTGACCAGGAACAAGTTGCAATTCCCCTTTTTAGTCTACCTGAAGCATTGATTGCATCATCAATAACATCAGAACAGTAATGGGCTTTGTTAGTTAACCTGTGGCTCTCTGCAAGCTGTCTGGCTACGCACTAGGAAAAGACCTTAGCATTGTCAATAAAGAACAGCTATTAAAAATTACTTTGTTGACAGTGTTAGTGTTTAAAAAAAAAAGAAGGATAAACTTTATCAGAACAAAATATTTATATCCTATGCTGCCTCTGGAAGACAATCATGCCTTAAACAATTACTTTAATGTAGTTCCCAAGATTTTCACTTCAGTCTTCTATGGATTTAGTTAAAAGTCATATGTGGTAGGTGACCAGTTTTTACTGGCCTCTTTGGTAGTGGCTTAAGACAGGATTCTTAAGTCTGTTGCACTAGAGTAGGTCAGACTTTCAGGGTCAAAGATAACTGCTAGTCTCCTTTGAAAATGGGGCACTATCAAGGAGTAAAAGATGGGTGTGTGAACATAGCTGAGACAACATATTAATTGTCTACTATTCAAACTAAAGCACATTACTTGCTTATTTAGTATACACTGAACAAACAAAATGCCTGTGCACATGAAGGGTCAGAAATTTTACAGACCTCCCTCTCAAACAGTATGTCACAATATTTTAGTTGTTGCAAAAACAACTCAATAATTAAATGCAACTCCTCTGTAAAAACATTACTGAATGAAATCCTACTTACTCTTGCGATAGAAAGACAAACTAGGCTAGCTAAATATGATTACTAAGATACTAGACCAAATATCTATTATTACTGTGTCAGTCTTCTCAACAAAAACCAGACAAATATATATTTTACTTAAGCAAGTGTATTTCCATAACCATTTCTGCAGCATGGATTTTTGTTTATAAGGGCTAAATACTAGGTGTTATTTTTGTACTTCTGAGAAGTTAAAAGACTTTTTTGCCTCTCAGTTGCCACTTCTACCCTTTCTTTACTTGTCTTTTTATGCTATAATTAAGAACTGAAATACTATGAACAAATATTTTTAATATAATGTGTGTACTCAGCAAATATATATATATATGTATATATATAAGGATATTCTTTTCCAAAATCAGCTACAACTAAACTACCATTTGTTTGCAAAGGCTATGTGAAATTAGGTTGGATTTTGTTTTGTTTGCTGTGCTCAGTATATGCACAATTTATCCTTTCATTCAGACTATCCTTGCACTTTTAGCCTGAATTGAAGTTTTGTCATTTTTTTTTCAGTGTTGCAATAATTGAGCTGTTCTTGGGGGGTACAATAAGATTTTGTCATACTTCCAGTTATTTACAGCATCTATCAAATCTCTTTAAATAGATCCTCTCATCTGTGTCAAGCATTCAAGAAGACTACACAAGCATTTGTGTTTTTCTGTTGCTCCTCTGCAGGTTTGTAGGTTAAACTAAAGACTAAAAAAAGAGTTTCACATAAAAGAAATACTGGAAAGATGTGTAGCAATACTTTCTCACCCTGAAGCAATGTTATTTTCAAGAATTAGCAATCTAATTAGGAAAAAATTTGACATAAAATAGATTTTATGTACTTAAGGTTTGGTTATGAGTTAAAAATCTTGATAACAGAAGACATGTTTATGCATCTGAAATTCAAATCCACATTAACATTTAATTATTAATCACTAAAAGACAAATTGTTCAAAAATTTTTCCATTTTTGTAGTGTAACAATAATCAGTATAAACATTTTTTCTCCTCTTGAAAAAAGGGAAACACTTGGTTCTTAAAATATATGCTTGTAATGTTTGACTCAAATTACAATGTTTTGATTTTTTTACCTAAAAATATCGTAACTAATTCTGTGAATCTGGTGCTAAACAGCAGTAAGTAGCAAGGTTCCCATAAAAAGATAAGAAAAACATAACCATATGGATTATTTTTTTGGCATATTTCTCCACCCTGCAGCATTTTGTGAGTTTCTGTGACAGAGTTTGCACTTAGATGGTCATATTTAATAGTCACTCCTGGACCTATTTTCCATAATTTTCTAATTGATCTGGATCCTATTTATGTTCCTGGTTTCCCAAGTACCCTATTGCATAATTATGCAGCATCCAACAAGTAACTTCATTTGGTTGGAAACCTTATTCTTAAATTTTAACAGTATTCTAATCCAAATAGTGAATATGCATTCCTTAGTGAGCTTTCAGTATCTTTCATTATATTAATCTTATTTTCCTCTAATACTACTAAAAGAGACATGCAGGGGGAAAACAGAAACCCAAAAAACCTTAATCAGTGCCCTGAACCTTTCAGGTACTGCTCAGGAGGATCTGGTAGCTCTCAGATTTGAGATATGATGCTGAAATTGGTGTGAATAGTGTAAAAAGCTCATGAAAACTGGATGTATTGTAAAATTACATGGAGAAAAATAGATGCTATGAAAAAATAATGTTTCCAGATTTCCACAATCTTGAAATTATTTGACAAATCAAAAGTGACTAATGTGATTTATCAACAAGAGAACAAAGACTCTCAAAGAAAAGAATAAGAAAATCTCATCAGCTGACTGGTGTCCTGACTCACAATAACATGCACCTCTGAATTAATAATTTTTTTTAGACTTGTAGAAGGAAATCTACAGCAGGATATTTTTGCAAAATAAACAAGTTTCAGCCCTGAAGACTTTTTTAATTCAACTGCAGTAGTTTTGCCTTCTATTCTTGGTGTCAATGGAATTTTTCCACAACGGAAAGTGAGGAATGGAGGAGGAAGGGAGACATTCCTCCCATTCTTAAATATTTTTTAAAGGAAAATTATTTTAAAATTACTTATTTGAAAGGTGGAAACACCTTCCATGCACACATAAGAAATTGCCTAAAATTAATTTTTCATTGAAAAGGTAAAAGAAATCATCATATCACAACAATCCAGACCCTGTCACTCATTGTCTAAATAAAACACTAAATTCCCCCACCACTGCTATCCAGCTGGGAAAAAGGAGTATTGTGGATCTAGCACACATTCATAAGAGTTTAACTGGATATTAGGGTTCAGCAGAAGGCGATAACTGTATTAAGAAATCATCAAGAAACTCCTGTAAAATCAATATGATTAATTAAATGCAATTGAAACCAGAATGTCAAATAACTTGCAGTCAAATCATTGTGAACAAATGCCTTGTCTCTTGACTTAAATATCTTAAAACTCCATGTAAATGTCACTTTACTCACGTATGATCTCTCTAATGTCTTGCTGTGAATTTCTAAGAAACTTCAGAGCATTTATATAACTTGTGTCACGGGCACTTAATATGTCTTGTCCTTTGATGACAACTGCTGATGTCTGACTTTGCTTTAGCAGTCTTGTTTCATGCAGCCAACACTATCTGTATAGAACTTCTGTTCAGCAAATTAAATACGTGCTTGTATCTCAATGGAAACCCTGACAAATATCACAAGAGAACAGTAGCAGTAATGTGCAGAGCAATGTCAGAGACAGCTGGCTTCTGAAATCCTTTATTTTATTTTATTTTATTCTCAGAGTTAGAACTAAACCTCTGGTAAAATCTTCTGGCTGGGGAAGGAGCCAACTTGGAAGTTCTCCCTGTCTGAAACATTTGCTTCCAGCATGAAACAGGAATTCTGAGCAACTGGGCTGCACTACAATTAAGTCTGAATGATAATCAGTAATGACTTGATCACCAGGTTATTTTGTCCAGCCTGGAATTTGCCATAGATCAAAAGCCTTCCAGTGTTGCTTCAATGTGAAGAGTATGTTTTGTTCCCCTGGAAAATAAGAACCTCTGGTCCAACAATAGCATGTCAGCCTTCCTGTTGGCTTAACTCCGTTAATTCCAGGGAACTAGCACTGGAAGAGAAGTTGTCCAAGAATTAGATGTGAGACATCAATAAAGATTTTTATCTTCTTTTTTTTTTTTTTAATTTTTTTTTCCTCCAGAACTCTTCAGGGACCAGATGCTCAGCAGGTATAAATTACTATAGTTGCACTAATTTCCAGCTGAGCTATGACAATTTTCCCAGATTGAGGATGTAACTCTAGGTAGCAATATTCTTTTCCAGGAGTGAATAGATGAACACTCCACAGTGCTGTCAGAAGAGCAGAAGAGGTCACGTTTTGTTAATGTGAGATATAGTGAACTGTAGGACAGATAGTACCACAATATTCACAGTTAATCATATCCTTAAAATAATTTGAGAATTAATTTCACTTTGGGGAAATGAAATAGTCATTTGATTTCCGATAAATGGCCTTCCTAGGTAAGATCAAAAGTCTACCTAGTCCAGTATCCTGTTTCAAACCATAATGAAAAGTGAAGATGCAGTGAAGAATTGGAAAAATAGGGTAAACGTGTAACAGAATGCTTCTACAAACTCAAATAATGTGTGGTTCAGGGACAGATCAGATCAGAGGAGATGCACTGTAAGCCAGTGGAATTATGGTGGTTTTAAGTGAAAAACATGAATATATAATTAATTCTCTGGAATTCAGTCACTGTAAAATTCTGAGTTTACTGTATGTTTTCAGCAGAGTTGTTTATTTTTGTATTGTACAGTTTTTTTCCAAATATGTTGCAGCAGAAAATAGCATTCAACATGAATATATTATTAAAAGTAGCTGATGCAACTAAATGGTGTCACTAATATACTTAAATCAAAGTCAAAATTCAAGCCAAGTCAGTACAATGAAAAATTGATACTGAAGTCCTTTCTCTATATTTCAATGTAATTACCATTTTATAATAAGAAACATTCTTTATGCATTAAACAATTAATATGCAGTGTATCTCAAGCTGTTTAATTTGAAAAGCACTAAAAATTTGGGTGGAAAACAAAGAAGACAAAAGAAAAACTCTAAATATCCAGTATGCTTGAAAGTGGTGAACTCGAGTAATTAGTATGTGTAGAGGTCTAAATGTTTCCTCTGGTGATTCTGCCATCTGGTCTGTATCTTGTGGCCTTGCTAAATTGCACTTTTACGAAGTTTTCAGGTCTGGAAATACATCATGCCCTTTGTAGGTTCTACTTTTCGGGTTTAGCAGGCAGCAGTGGCCCGTGATCAATAGGATGATTAGTATCTCTCCAGATTAGTGAAAATTAAATATGCACAAAATTTTAAAATCTGATAAATCCAGTAACACAGGTAACATAATACACAAACAATAGGTGGAAAACAGTGGGCAGAATGAATTAGTGGGGCTTTATTTCTTTGTTTTTTTCAGGTCTTTTTGGGGGGTGGGGATTTTTTTGTATTTTCTTATTTTTTTTAATTTTGCATGGCAAGCTCACTTGCAACATTTACAGTAAATTTATTAAGGTTAGAGTGAAAATGCCTTTAAAAAGAAAAACAAAGTCAATAATGATAGTTGGTTTTGAAATATAATTGAAGACAGCTGTTGTTCACTGCTAAGGAGTGTATCATGATGGAGGGCAGGGAGATAGTGAGAAGTGTGGGACTTAGTTGTCTAAATTAATTATATCAAATTTAATCATTTAACATTATGCCATTAACATCACTTATTTTCATTCCTTTGAAAATAATACAATAAATATTTATTAGATAAAGGCTACCATTCCTTCCAACATTCTAACAAATTTATTTATAAAAAACTCAATGAAACTGGAGAAAAAAATAATATACAGATCCTCATATGCTGATAATAAATGAGAGACTAGAAAACTTTGTTTGCTGTGATAGTATTGTTCTAAGAGTTAACATCAGCAGGGCTGGGCAAGATTTTGAAAGACTACAGTTAAAAAAAAAATTACTTCCATTAAGGAATATAGTTTGCTTAAAAATATAATAGATGGTTGTAAGTGAACATAAAGAAGAAAAATATTATATCTTATGCTGCATGACATTCAGTGAAGATGCCCACAAGATAGTGTCCTGTATGTTTTCGGATATGCTGTTAGAAAAGTACTTTAGAATTAAGATCTTGCTGTGCTGTTTCAGCTATTCGGGTTTCCATACAATTTTAGGTCAAGTAACTGGCATTCATTATATGGGTAGTATTATATCTACAATGCCTTACTCTCTTGTACAGAAGTAAATTCCCTCTTGGCAAGGACAATTTGTCTTTGGGCTATTATTACCATCAGTTACTTTTCTATTGAAATGAAAGTTCACTGCTTACTCAAAGGACCTTACATTTGGAAGGTCTTCAGAAACACAGGCAAATAAAACAGTTTTCACTAGAAGACTGCTAAAAGGAGCAGAGGAATGAACATGACATTTTTACACTATTAAGTATTATTTTTTTGTCTAGGGCTGTACATCATAGTACAAAAATATTCTATTTAAGCATGCCAAATATAATTAAAAGTGGTTTAATTAAAGAATGCAATTGTACTTTCCCATGTTCAAAAGGGAAAATAAATAAAATGAACCATTGTAGAGGCCTCATTGAGTTGCACAATGACAGAAGTCATTAACTGAACTCCGGTTAAATGGCACTCATCTGCTTCCAGAGGAAATACGCCTGTGCTATAGGTCTGTGACATATTTCAAAGTATTTTGCTTTTCATGTCTGATATGTATGAAATATGCATTCTGTTGACTGGGAGCATAATCAGTAGATGTATTTTGACAGCTAAATGGCAAATTTAAATGTGACTTTCTTTTTAGTTCTCTGGAATTTCTAGGGTTTTTTCCCTTGCCCGTGTAATATTTAAAGGTTTTAAACATCTCATGCAGCTTACCCATACTGAATCACTCTCTACATCTAGATGTGTCATCATGTCCATTAAGTGTAAGTTGAACATGCTGCTCTGTTTTGATTTATTGTCTTAACAATGTCTTTAGACTCCATTGCATGGTAACTGTTGTACTGATTACTGCTGGAATGCAGAGAAGCAGCAAATTCAATGGACTAGGGACTTTTTCTTGATTGAGAGAACTCAGCATATTTTATGTTTAAATTACAAAGACAGTTAAAATGTTTAACTTTGCATGAAATTTTTTTGGGGGGGAAGATCTATCTCTACAGTTTTAGTGGCTAATTAAGAAAAATCTTTTAGAAGATATTACTGTGCAGTTTTATAGTCTTCGTTACTGAAGGGTTTCAAAGCACTTTACAACTACTGAATTGGTTCCTCAGCTAGTGCAGACTGCTTCTATACGCAGATTTCATGAACTTATTTTAATGAAGTTATGACAGCATTATCATGGCCAGTCTTCGCGAGCGAAGATTTGGGAAAGGTCATTGACCCTTCGAGCCTGCGCAGTGGATTTTTTAGGTGAGACACAGCGTGCGCTGAACTGAGCCCACCCTTTAATCCTGAGGTTCATCTACCGGGGCCGAGCAAGCTTGGACAGTGGCAGTGAGGGTCTCAGAACGTAGGTTTGTTTAGAGTGACCTTCTCTTAGATGGATTGCCTTACAGGGCTGACGAGCTCCATCTGCCCTAGGACTCCCCTGACCGGGAATCGAACCCCATGCCATGGCGGTGAGAGCGCCGCATCCTAACCACTAGACCACCAGGGGGTCCCATGACAACATTATAACATTTAAGAAAACATCCTGTTGTCACTGTGCATGGTATCATTTTGTTCATTTTACAGAAGAGTGGAATGAGGGAGAAAGAGATTAGAAAGTAAGATTAGTTCACCTATTTTTAGGGATGGGATAAATTTAAAACATCTAGATCTAATGATAGTCTGGCATGGGGCTTAGTTACACACACATAAGTGGGCTTATAATGCCCTAGGGTATTAGACATCCACAAGGAGTCAGCACAGGAATGACAACATCTAATCATTATGAATCTCAAACATATTAGACACATATGTTTAGGATGTGATTTTCACAACAGATACCTTCTGTAAAGTAAGCTGAATTATTCCCTTTGTGCCACTGACTGTGTTTCATGTGGTTGACCAAATTCACGTCTGATGCCAATAGGTTGCCTTAGGGGCTTCCACCCAGCACGCAGCTGCCACTCTGCAAAGTCTAAATCTCTCTTGGTCTCTGTTGTTTCTGACATCTCCATGCAGATTTCCTGGACACCTCAAGGCAACTCAGTTGGTCATTTTGCTTTTTGGAGTTGACACTTACGTGTAGACCTCTCATTTAATGTCTGAGTTTAATCTCACACTAGATGTTTATATTTGAGGTACCAAATTTTAGATCACTTTGCACTTAATGGATAGGAACGATCACTTTTAGGATATTAATCTGTCCAGTTTGAGCAACTATCATAAGATGAGAAGTCATAATTATCATAATTATCTAAAATCATAATTATCTAAAATATAAATTCTGTTCCACTTGACTAAAATAGTATTACAGTTCTTCCTGAAAGCTAAACATGCTGTCTGCATGATCTGGTATTTGAAGTGAAGAAATGTCTACTGCAATCCATACGCTAAGCCAAAGAAAATAACAAAATCAGAGAACCTGTAAGGGTCCTACTAAAAGCCAGTGAAAGGAAACTGAACACGTAAGTATGCATGGCAGCAGAATGGCCAAGGAAATAAGAACAGATTTTAGAATAATACAGCAAACTTGAATATAGCCATATAATTCTATAAACAGCCTTAGAATTTGTTAGGTGTATTTCAAACCTAAAGGGAGTCTTCTCTAATTGAATGCTCATTTCATTTTTTCCCAGGTATGATGTAGTGAAATATATTAGGTTTCCCTGTAACCTTTACCTCACTGAATACTTTATCAATCTGTACAGGGTCTTATACCTAACAAAGCTGACCTTAATTCATTACAGAATGGGCAGTCAGAAATGGTATAACCTTCATAGTTAGCTTATCAGGAAGTTTAAACTCTATCTGTTAACCAGAGAGCTTCCTGAAAAAGACAGATGAAAAAAACAATTTACTTCTATAAATTCCCTAATTTATGTCTATCAATGTGCAGAACAAAAGTGGCTCAGTCTTGAAAGAAAAAGTGTTACTTGAACCACAAGAAAGAAAATTGTGCTGAAAACAGACAGAGAGGTAAATGTTTTGTTGTTATGACTGCAGGGTAGCTATGATCGAAGAGTTGAGGGTAATTGTATGAAGTTCAACAAGGTGAAGTGCCAGATCCTGCCCTTGAGTCACAACAACCCCATGCGGCGCTACAGGCTGAGGGCAGAGTGGCTGGAAAGCTGTCCAGCAGAAAAGGACCTGGAGGTTCTGGTCAACAGCAGCTGAACATGATCCAGCAGTGTGTCCAGGTGGCCAAGACGGTCAATGGCATCCTGGACTGTATCAGTAATAGTGTGACCAGCAGGACCAGGGCAGTGATTTTTCCCTGTACTTGGCACTGGTGAGGCCGCACCTCAAATCCTGTGTTCAGTTTTGGGCCCCTCACTACAAGAAATACGTTGAGGTCCTTGAATGTGTCCAGAGAATGGCAATGGAACTGGTGAAGGGTCTGGAGTACAAATGTGACGAGGAACAGCTGTGGCCTCAAGTTGTGCGAGGGGAAGTTTATATTGGATATTAAGAAAAAATTCTTCACTGAAAGGACTGTCAAGCACTGCAACAGACTATCCAGGCAGTGGTAGAGTCACCATCCCTGGAGGCATTTGAAAGGCACATATATTTGTTTCAGAAGAACATGGTTTATTGGTGGACTTGGCAGCGCTGGGTTAACAGTTGGACTCAATGATCCTAGAGGGCTTTTCCAACAGAATCAATTCTATGATTATATGATAATATTTCAAAGATTATATCAGCATCACCATTTTCTTTTTCTATTTTATAGGTAAGTAGAAATTCCTTTGAATATAAAAACAAAAAAAATCTGAGTGCTATATTGGAAGGAGAAAGTGAACAGGTTTGAATTATGTTAAAAAGATTAAAATTATATTGGAGACACACAGGAAGATAAACTTTCATCATCATAACTGCAGGTTGCTTAGGATATGTATTAAGGGGAAAGCGAGAGGTAGGAAGCTCAAAATGAGTATATGTAAATACATCTATAAACCTTTGTTTGGGACAATTCTCATGTCTGCGTTCTGGTGGATGCTGCTTCCACTTCAGTTTGTAAATCTTTTTCCTACCACAGAAATCCAGGTTGGGATTTATCTTGTCTAGCTTTAAGCAACATTACAGACACCTAGATGTGGGGCAATTACCTGCTGAGTGTGACTGACTTGCTGTAGTCATTCACATGAATTGCTTTCTTTACTTTAAAGGGAATAGAGAGTGATTAGCATACATACTAGCTGTCTAAATTTCATCACATGAATCTCACCCTAAATAATGACAAAGACAGTCACCACACTATATATATAATATCCAATTTATGAAAAGCATCAAAATCACTGAAATGAAAAGCTATAGGTGTTCCTGTTTGGAAAATAAGCCTGTGTACAGCTTAACCACCTGTTCAAAGACATGTACTCTGTGCAAGTGCGTCAAACTGAATAAAAGTATCAACTTGTGATTTCATTTGCCCATTATGTTGTTTTTAGGGCTTGAATGGCATCCAGAAAAAATCAGTAGAAAATCCTAAAAACCAAAAGCAAGCAAACCCTGATGAAACAGCCAGCATGTTAGATAGTATCTGCCATATAATAAGAATCTATAAAAGCTAATGCTCACTGGGATAGTGCTTCAGTACTGAGCATCTAGTGTATGATCAGCAGACACAGTCTACCGAGGAACAGTAAAATGATTCAAGCCTGTTATAAGCCAATAAGAGTCCAGAATTATTCTCTCACTACAACCACTTTTTGTCTTGGGTTCTAACTTGCTAAGCATCATCCTAATTTGAGTTTGACTAATTTACCTGTTTCTAGTTGTTAGTATCCCAGCAATGAAGAAGAGTAAGTTTACAAAGAAGTTTGCTCTTTTCCTTGTTCTTTTCGAAGACTGAAAGCAGTGCAAAGAGGAAGAAATTAATTAGGAAGAAAGAAAACAGTATGTTTTCTTTTTCTCCTAAAGACTTACAAAACTATATAGTATAAAACTAAGATCAAGCAAGAAAAGACAATTTCAAAGGGAGTCAAGAAAATTATTAAACCCCATCATATTCTTAGGGGAAAAAGAAATCAAGAAATCAAATAAGAAAACAGGTCATTGTAGGCTAGAAAGAAACTTCCTCAATCATTGTAATTCATTGTTTTCAGTTTAGTATTTTGGTGGGGTTTTTTTTTCTTTTATTCTAATTACAAAACACATAAAATTCTTCAACAATCAACATGTTTGAGAAACTATGGAAATCCTGTAGATGTGCTTTCTCAGGCTCTAAATGAATTAAATTGTTATGCTTATCGTGGAAATTCTACAGGATTAGTAATTGTTTTTATTACTTCATGAATGTTCAACGTTTTATAGTTATCAGGATGACATATTAGTTTGGTTTCAGAGTTTAGAGACTCTTTGTTCCATGGTCATTTGTGGACACCAGGACAATAAGCATTTTTGAACTCAAAAAGCATGAAAATGAGGACCCTTGTAGGTGGCATGTCTCCAAAGTTGCCAGAGTTGCCAGGAACATAGCAAAGCATTCTGGCAAAGACACGAAAAGAGGCCCTCTGAAAATGTAGGCTCTACTCTAGAAGGTCTGGATTCCTGGATCTAAGTTTAGAGAGATTATTTAAAACCAAACCACGTCAGTATCCTAACAAGAAAGAGGGCAACCTTTCAGTGGAACTCAGCCTGTGATTCAGTCAAGATTTTGTCAAACTCAAGATATTTAGTACGAATTTTTAGAGCTGATGAAATTGATGGGTTTGATCAAACTTGGCTTTGTTAAGAAAAATTCTGGTCTTAATAATTGAGGGGTTCATAATACTTTGATATTTTTCATTATGCAAGAGGCAAATACCACTATGAAATAATATAAAAATTACTTACAATGCATAGTCAGTGTTCATAAAAGCAGAAAAAAAAAATCATACCATAAGGGCTTCTTTCCTGCGACCTTTCATAAGATTGAGACACTTTATCAGAGTTATCAAGGAATAGCAGAATTGTTTTTGTTTGTTCTTAGCTGTCAACTTATGCAGGTTTAGAAATATAGTTCAATTTACTTCAAATTTGTGGGCATTTGGACATTGCAGAACACTTTGAATCCAAACATGTATGGTACTCAAAGGTTTTTTTGCTTGATCCCAGCAGCTCATTTAATACTACTCAATTACTTTATCTCATAAATAACTTGTGAATCTCAGTCACCTGACACTTAACTCATCCAATTACATAGGTAACTTTTGAAAATACTGCTTTTATGTCCCTATGGCTCTGAATGTGGATATTGAGCACTTGTTTATCTACCTAAAAAAAGGCCTAAGAGAGAAAAAAATAAGACTATAATACTAAAATAATAAGTGAATATATAAGAATATGATATGTATAATATATGATTGTATATATATTTAACATATAGATATAAATGAATTATAAATTGATCTAAAATATAATGCTCTATGAACATCAAATGAAATGCTCAAGCACATCAGGAATTATCAACTTTCTTAATGAGTCTGGTATTGCGTTTTGAAAGAATCTTATAACATGTTAGTGCTATTCTGATAATCTTAAAATAGTAGAAATGGATAATTACTAAGGAAAAGTCTTCTATCTTATAGATATTCATGTGAAGTGGAAGTTTTCCAAGTGCCCGTTCATAAAATGTCCGATATTTGCATCATCATATTGGTGACAGAAGTCTACACGTTTTGTTTTATAAATTTACTGGTGCCTGTTGAAATATTGTGAAGCAGTCAGATACAGTGAACTAGAATAAATAACTACCTTGCTTGCCATAAATGCCTCTTATTGCCATCACTTTAATGCTCACACCCATATGATACAAGTAAAATAATGTATTTTTAATAAGAAATTGATGTTCTTTTACTACTGTAATGAAGTAAAATTTCATGCCTCTCAACATATGAAAATGCTAAGAACAAGGATAGCTTTACTTCAAATTCAATGGAAAAGGCTCTTCATCCAAGCACAGCATGATCTTTTTCACAATTGATACTGTTATATGCAAGGAGAAAGAATAACTCATGAAATATTGGTAGCCTTCTTGCTATGAAATCTAAAGAAGTTCTGTTTATTTTCTTTGTAACTCCACAACTTTAAATGTCTTACTTCCAAATTTGAGAGCCTGATTAATCTTTGGAACACAAACATCTTCTTTTCAAAGGCTGAGTGACAATATCTTTCCCTCTGGTAGGCAGAAGAATACCTCCTGGTAATTTTCAGAACATTGGGATGGAAGAAACAATGGATTTGGTGATAGAAATCATCCCTCAAAGTCCTTACATTAAGAAATTCAGGAGTCTACCCCCACTAGTACCTCACCCTAGGATGTAACATCAGAGCTGCTTTTATTTCTGAACTGTACCAGAAGATCTGTAGTTTCTCAGCATCTATAGAATATAAATGCTGAAAAGCCCCTCCAGCAGCCTTTGTGGCACCAGTGTTGGCCAGGTCCTTTCGATCTGTTCTTTGAACAGGGCTCAATCACTGCTTCTGCAAGCAGAAGTCTTCAGAAACTGATACTTAACACAGCACTTCTGTTTTATATTGCTGCTAATTTAACTCTGCAAATGATAAATCATCTAAAGAGGTGTAAATGAAGGCAGATTAACCTTTGAAACTGCTATTAGGAGCTGCTGATTACCTTATACACATCAATGAGTGTTCACTGGAATCTGCATTACATTCAGAAAGTTTTTAATATCAATGTATTGAATATGCACGTTGTTGTACATCTGCATCATAAAAATAATTTCCTATATTTTCAAATTTTGAAAATAAATTTTTTAATGGTTTTCTTGTTTCTTTTATTTCAATTTATTTGTGGAGGGGGATTGAGAGAGAACAAATTTTATTTAAAATATAAATACCCTCTTGGTAATCACATGGATGATATATTGGATTATAATATACATGTATCTTTTTTTGCAGTTCCTGTGAGGTCTTCAAAACATCAGTATCTATGTTGTACCCTTCCTAGTGACATCTATGTCAAATGACTTCCTTTTGCTTAACAGGAATGAAACTGAAGTGTTGATTATTAACCCTCATACTAAATTGCTGTTGACTGATTTTCCTTTTCAATCAGCTTTTTCTCTTAAAGAGGTGTTGATGAAGCCTGACTGAAGATCGTGACAGCTATTCTATTTAAAAACAATTCTATTTATATACCATATGATTATATTTATGGATACACGTGACAAAACCTGCTTTCTTATGATTAGTGAATCTTGTATGAGAATGGGACTTCCTTTCAGCAAAATGTCAGATACAAAACACAGCCCTCTCCCTCTCTGAAACCATCATTATTTCAAATGTCTCAATAAAGGAGAATGGAACATGAACTGAGGGCCCTGCAGTAACAACTACCAGTGGGAATGCAGGTAGACAAGTGGTTTAGGCATACAAGGAAAAAAAAAGAGGGGTAAAATAAAGTGGTTTGATATCTTGCGATTATTCTGTAGACCAACTCTGGCTGGTAATATGAAAGAAGGCAAGATAGTAGAGGTTAGTTGTTTCTCAATTTCTTTTTGAAATTGTAATTTGAGTTTCTACTTCACATGAGATTTGGTCCATAAAATTTATGTGATGTCACCGAAGACCATCATACTAGTTTTTAAACTCTAGCCCAAACGTTAAATTCTTAGCCCTTAATTTGGCAACAATAGTCCCTGCAACTGCACATGGAGGAAGTTAAAGGCCAACAAAGAAGGAATTCCAACAACCAGATCTACCAATCAAATGACCGAAAAAGTTTAAGCACTAGCTATTATTTCCCTTATACTAGATTTGAGAGCCCCTGTGAGACTGTCACTCACAGTTCCAAACCCCTTTCATCCTAAAGTCAATTTATTTCTAAGTAAAATGAGCTTGTTCCATTTATTTTACAATAGTGAGGAAGGAACAATCACGATGTAATAGTGAGGAAGGAACAATCACGATGTGGAGTTCACAATATTTATCAAAGAGCTTAGAAATATGGTTCATGTGCATTATTGGTCTTCAGAAATAAAAAATATGTACCTTTACCATGCCAGCACAACGTCCTAATGGTCACCTGATCAGCCTTACTCCGACCTAATTCCAATAAAATGAGTTTAAACTGGAACCTAAACTTTACCAATAATCAAGAACAGACTTAAACTGAACTAGGTAACTGAGTGAAAGGGTGTGGATGTTCTGTGTCTGGACTTCAGTAAAGCCTTTGGCATCATCTCCTACAGTATTTTCCTAAAGAAACTAACTGTCCAGTGATGGAGAAACTGCGTGTGTGCACTCCTTGCTGGGTAAAAAACTGGTTGTCCAGGCCTAGAGAGTGGTGGTGAATGGAACTGCAGCCAGTTGGGGTGTGTGGACTTGGCAATGCTGGCTTAATGATTCGATTCGATCATCTTGAAGACATTTTCCAACCTAAATGGTTCTTTGATTCTTTGATTCATAATTTACAGTAAAGTGTATGCTAGAGGTTTGGTGTTATTATTCTCTGGGCGTAGGCCTGAGTTCAAAAACATTATATAGCTTATTTTCTATTAAGCAATTTCTAAAATGAAAAATTATTTTTAGCTGCTCTCTGTGCTCCTTCCAGATTTGTAAGGTTTCATATGATTCCTAATTTACTTATTTTCCCAGAAAAATATTTTCTCCCATGCACTATAACAATCATAAAAAACATTGGGATAACATATGGGCAACTGAATTGCTTAAGACTCAAATGTTCATGTAAGGAAAAGATGGAAAGCCAATCCCTACATAAGGCGGTTCATACTATCTGGCAAGTTATGTGAATCACTGTGTAGGGAAAATATTTATCAAAATTATGAATAAACAGTTATCAATTAATAACATGCATAAGTATATTTCTGGGGATACCATTTCCTGAAGTAAAAAGTCTTTAATACAGCAAAATAAAAAGTAATTCCCCGAATATTCAAAATGCAGATTTTTCAGCTTAAAGTACTCAAATAAGGAATAAATAGCAGTACTGTAAAATGAATAATAATTACAGAGGAAAATAATTTAGTCCGCAAGATGGTGCCTTCTCTGTCACATGAGAGTCTTGAGATCAAGTTTAGATCAAGTTAGATCCCTTTCTCAGGAATATGTTCATGAAGAATTTCAGGACTAAAATCTACTAAGTAGGTGAACAGACTATTCTGACTGAATTTCTTACATATATTGAAGAATATTATTTAATGTACCAGGCCCAGCATTAACTCTGTAAATTATGAAGACTCCTCTGCCTGCATAGCATTATACTATTTAGAGAATATTAATTACAGTATAATTAGATAAAGATGGGAGAAAAGGGAATATGGGTACAAGACAGTAGAAGCTGTCATGATTCAAAAAAATGAAAACACAATTAAGTGCTTTTCACTATGGTATTTAGTCCTGCTAAAACATTTTGAGAGCATAATACAAAGCCAAATTCTGAGAATATCAATTAGAAAGAAATTATATTCATACTTTGACAAAATGGTACAGAAACGACCTTTTCATATGTAATACTATGAAAAAGCCTGCATTATGATTGAGGGAGAATAGATTGATTTAGTGATATAAAATCAGATGTGATTTGATTTTACAGCTGAAAGATTAATAAATCCTTTCTATACTACTAAATAGTACTTAAATTTATAGAGAGTATTTTAACAGGCTTTCATTTCAGAAGGCAACATAAAAATAAGGATTTTTTTGTGGTGCTTTTTGGATTTTGAAGGTCAGAATTATCTGTTATGAACTGTCTAGAGAAGTACATGATAATGGGAACAATGATAAGATTTAAAATTTATTGGGATTGAGGCCTTTGCAACTAAATTTTGACTTTAACACATTAAGGACTTAGTATGTTTAAAAACTGAAAGATTAATGACTGGTGAATCATAAAATATCCAGCTGGTTTCTGAAATCAAAGACAGAAGAGCACAGGAAGATATTAGCCTATAAATAACAAGATAAATATTAAGTCATAGCCAGGTAGAACTCAGCCCTTCACTGTAAAACTTCCATCAAAATCTATATTGTGTGAAAAAAATATATGGGAAATTAAAATCATGCACATGGTTTCATTGACTTTGTTAACCATGAAAAGTTAAAAAAAATTACAATTAATATATTAAAAAACAATAAAAAACATTCTGAAAAAAAACCCCACCTTTATTTTCCCTAGTCTTTTGTACATTATTAATAAATATTTTACATTTGTTTTGACATATTATTGAGCAGCAGAAAAACAATTAAAAACACTTTTGACTTTTTTTAATATATTACCTAATAGAAAATTTCAGGGAACTGACAAAACTGAAGATTTTTAAAATTATTTTCTTTCATACTATTTCTCTTAAAAAGTTAGGAAAAAAGAATCACTTAATTTTTGAAACTTCCTATATTCACCTTTTTCTTTAACATATTCTGTTTTCAAACTTCTCTAAGAGATTATAAGAAATAACCTCCAATGCAGTCCGTGTCTACATGGAGAAAAAGTGCTTTTCTTACTTCAGCTTTTCTTACTGTGACTATTAGCTGGACTCAACAAGACTATAGAATAGTGTGGAAAACTACATGGAGCCACACAGTGCTGTGGAAACCTGGGAAATGATAAAATAAGCCCATGCTCCTTTTCCTGTGTCTGTTTTGTGAGAATGGCCAAACTTCTTCCCATCAAAATATCCAGATGGGTAAACCACAATATATCTTCCTGGTTTTAGTGAGCAAGAGAATTCCAGGTGTAAGCAATTGTCGAGTGACTGTAAATCTTGATTGCCCTGGGTGCCTTAGTTCTTCAACACACGTTGATTTGGGTTCTTTGAAAGCCCCCAGTACTACCACAGCCTTCCTATAGATGATACAGAGCAGCACAGCCAAGGGAGTTGCACTTAAAAGATTGAATCAGACATAGATCAGCAGTCTCCAGTCAGTCACTTCAGTCTTAATGGGAGAGCATGGCTAAAGAAGTTGAATGGTGATGGTGTTTCTGTCTTTGCAACTTTTTGCTGCTTCTTACAGCCATTTTGTCTCCTGTGCACGGCCTGGCCAGTGAGCCAGATGGTCATAATATCTAATAAATGTTTTGAATGAATAAAGTGGATACTGCTGTGCATTGAGAACTGAGCATCAGATGTCAAAAGTAATGTGTTTATGCAGAATAACTAAAAGAGAAGGCAGTGTAATTGAAGGACACAGAGAAACAGAGGTGTGGTTTCTACAAGAATGATAACAAGAATGATTAGGAGATGAAATAAAACCCTCCTCCATGAATAGTGATTGCAAAGAATAATGTGATTTCCTGTAGAAATTAAACAAGCAAGAGGGGGCATAATAAAGTGTTAAAAACCAAATGTTGTGTGGCAGTAGGAGTGAGGACTACTATTCCCCCTGGCATAAAGCAAGCCTTCAATCAAACAAGAAGGGACAATTGCTGATTATTTCTAGACAATGAATAATTAGGCCGTGCAATACACAGCTGCACGAGACAAAGGGAGACTGGACAGTTATATGACTAGCAACACTACTGACTTAATGATTCAAGTTTTGGGTAGGGACATAAAACTCCATAAGTTAAACCAATGTCTTTCAGCCATTAATAACAAATCTTTGTGAATTAACGAGGCTTTTTTATCTTTTTTCTGCACTTTTTTTTTGTAACTTCTTCTCTGCAGCTACTGTTGAAGACAATAGAAGATGAGATGAACCATGGGTTTGATGCCTTATGAGTTGCACTACACTCTCATGAAATGCTATGGCATATTTCACCACAGTATGTGATAGACTTCTAATTTTGAATACTGTTCAATGTAAATATATTGCCCTGGGAACAAGGTATAAAATGATCTAGTTCTGGTAGAATTATGCAGAACCTAATAATTTCCTACTAATTCTCACACTCGAACTCTTAACTGCTCATCTAGCATCAGAGATATGAATATTTTCAGAAGTAGCACTTTCTGTAATAAATTTTGTAACTAACGGGGAGCGTAGGTGCTAGAGATACAGAAACCAAGCCTTAAAAATTTCCACAGTCATCCCCTTTCAGCTTAATGAGCTGACACTTGTACATCACTCAGCTGGCTGATAGTAAACCTGTCCTGATCTGACCTCCGGGCCATGCAGTCAGCTTCTGATTTACTGCGTGATGTTTCTCAGAAAAAGACAACTTTCTGTACTGCACACACATTTGGGGCACACTGCACAGAGAGTTACTGTGGGCAAGCTGAGCGCAGTCTTAATAAATTCTGTTATTTTTTTTGTTATTGCTGATATTTAAACAGTCCAGCAGTTCCAGTACCTACATTTCACATACAAATTCATTTCATAGTGTAGCTTTTCCCGAATACTTCATTTTCTGGAACTCTTCTTGTTCAATAAAAATTTATAAGTCAGGAAGCATCCAGGAGATGCAGAGCTGAAGGTTTGCCATTTTAGGGATAAACATTACCATTCATGAGCCATACACTTGTTAGAAAACTGTCATGTTACCACTGCTTGGCTGAAAACAAGAGAGAAATCTAGATCCCTGAGGATTAGCAGGACCTTTGGAAAGTGAAGCACTTCCTAAATTGGCAGACCTGTATATCATGCTGGATTTAACTCTGTAGGAGTCCACTGATCATCACTCCAGCAGAGTTAATCCTTGCAAGCTTTCACAGTAATCCTGTCCTTGAGTAACCTGAAATTATGGTCTTTGGCCCTATTCCTTAAAGCAGCCTTGCCATGCAGAAAGACTTAGAATCACAGAATTGAAGGGACTCACAATAATCATCAAGTCCAACTCCTGGCCCTGAACAGGGAACTCCAAGAAGCACACCATGTCCTGGAGAGCATTGTCCAAATGTTACTTGAAATCCATCAGACTTGGTGCTGTGACTACTTCCCGAGGGAGCCTGTTCCATCACCCAACCATCCACTAGGTGAAGAATCTTTTCTTAATATCCAGAATAAACCTCCCCTGACACAGATTAAGGCCATTCCCTTGGGTCCTGTCACTGGTCACCACAGAGAATAGATCAGTGTCTGACCCTCCGCTTCCACTTGTAAGGAAGTTGCAGACCACTATGAGGTCTCCACTCAGTCTCCTCTACTTCAGACTGAACAGACCAAGTGACGTCAGCTCCTCCTCATACAGCTTCCCCTCAAGGCCCTTCACCATCTTCGTTTCCCTCCTTTGGACGCTCTTAATGTCTTTCCTATATTGCAGTCCTCAAAATGGCCAAATTTTCAAGTGCAGAGCAGAGAGGGACAATCCCCTCCCTCAACTGACTGGTGATGTTGTGCCTGATGGCCCCCAGAACATGGTTGAACCTCCTTGCTGCCAGGGCACTGTTGACTCATGTTCAACTTGCCATCAAATGGGACACCCAGGTTCCTTTTTGTGATGCTGCTCTCCAGTATCTCACTCACTACTCTTTATGTACATCCAGGATTGTCCCATCCCAGGTGCAGAATGCGGCACTTGTCTTCATTAAACTTCATACAATTGGTGATTGCCTAGCCTTCTAATTTTTAAGAATAGGCTACAGAAATATCAGATATGATGCCAGAGAGGAATGAGAATGCATTTTATTCCTGGCATAGACAACTTGCTGTGTGGAATTTGTGGCTCTGTTAAGGATGTATTGGTGTTGACAAGCAGAGGACAGGGATGTGAGATGGAGGAGTGTCAGCAAATGGTGCTGACAGAATTTGCCCACCTGCTGTGACTTGAACCCTATTTTTCATAAATGTAGAGAGAACTAGCTCTCTGCTTCAAGATATGGGGGTGGATACAGTGGGGAGACCATTATCACCTCAAGGGACGTAGCACAGTGGCAGAAGCAGTTTATTAGCTTTATGTTGCAGGTCAAGCTTTTAATACTTCTTGGACCAAGGAGAGCTCAATGAAATGTCGCAGAAAGCTCAAGCATGTTAACATCCATTATGTCCTCTATATAACATGTTAATGTTAATCATATAGATAGGTTGCCCAGGGAGGTTGTAAAGTACTGGAGTATACGGGTCATTGGAAGTCAAAAATTGTCTGGATATGGTCTTGGGCAACCAGTTTTTGGTAGCCCTGCCTGTGGGCAGAGGGACAGAATGGGTTGGACAAAATGGCTTTCAGAGGTCCCTCTTAATTTCAACCATTCTGTGCTTCTGTTAAAGTAATGACAAGGCAGATAATTGTTTACTTAAAATTGGTATGTTTTGTGGAAAAATACTACAGTTTTTTATCACCATCACTTTTATTATCTTGGTTAGAGCTCAGTGTCAGAGAGTGTCAAGACCGCTCAGTCTTGTAACACCAAGGCCAGACTAGTGAGGCTGACCAGCGCCTCTGACACATTGGTGATTATAACAGCAGGGGAGAACCATGACCTACAACTCCCTCCACATCAGTTTATTGAAAATCTGTTACCATTCAGTTGTACATGCTCCTACATGGAGCGAACATTTTTCTTATCCTGAGGTACGTAAAAACTTCTCAGTAGCTGGGATCATACTCTTTCCAGTGTTAACTTCTTCCCAGAAGAAAAAAGAGATGCAGTAGGGTGACATTCTCAGAAATGTGAGTTCCAACTCAACTTCTTCTAGCAAAAGCTAGGAAACTAGGTATGTAGCCCTGGACAATTTATCCCTAAGGGGAAGTAAATTTCATACAATGGCACAAAAACTACCCTGAGGCACAAGGAAGTAATGTTGCATGAAAACAGAATTTGTTTCAGCTTCAGATCCTCTACATGGTTATCAAGCACCTGGCACTGGAGATAATACTGCTTTATAATGGCAACTTCCAAATTACACTTTTTAACCTGTTATTAATCTTTCAAAACCAGAAAGTATGTACAGAAGATGCAGTACTTTCAATTGTTCTACTCAAGCCCACATTTTAATGTGTCTATGTACATGCAAAGAAATGACTGAGATCTCTTAGAAACACATTCTGTCTACTATGCAAAATCAATATCTTTCAGTAAAAAAATATTTGCAACAAAGTTCTCATTTAAATGCAATCATCTGGGTCAAATTTGTTTTGAAAGGATGAAATACAAAGGTAATTTGACATAAGATTAGAATATTTTACCACTGCTTCATTGGGTTGTTTTGCAATGATGTAAAGCTACACTGGATAGTGTAATCTGGTGTTCAGGGCTGGGGATGAGGAAGCCTGGATTCACTCTTTCTATGTCTTTGACATACTATGACCTACATAAATTAGATATTTGACTTCCCCAGGTCTCTTCTAGAAATCATTCCATGTCCTTGTTTCTTTTGTTCAAATTTTCATCTATCCTGCATGCTGTCTTGTTAATGAATGAATTCCTTGACTTGTTTTGCTTGAGAGTACGGCTTTTACTTTACCAATTATACTGTCTTCATATCAATCCACGAGTTTTATTATTTTTACTCTTCCAATTCTCTCCTTCCCCCTCTCTGTGATTGAGTAGATAAGTGGTTGTGTGGGGCTGTGTTGACAGCTGGGATTAAATCACAAGTATGGATATTAAATACCAATGCTTCTAGTCCAAGTTAAAATAGTCTTCATAGAAAAGCTCTAAAGTTCATTATTAATTGTCCATCATGAATCACAAAATACACATCTAAAGTGATATAAACATAATCTAAATGTGTGTGGGTAGACGTAGTGTATTTTCAGGGGTGAGCTGGGGTGGAAGGAAAGGAAAGGAGGCCATGTACTTTTTCCAAGTCTTATAAGATTTTATAATGAACTATAAATGAAAACTTGATTTCAGTGGGAATTTCTGGGTGCTATTGTAAATAGTAAGTACCATTAGATATACAATCTCAAGTTACATTACAGATTTTGTATTTTTATGTTATAAATATGGCCCTAATAATATTTATTTCACTGATTTTCAAACCATTAATAAGTAGTTGCCAGGGCAGTTTTAGCCACTGCCTGAAAATCAGCAAGGTCCTTACAAGTAAATGGTCCAATAAGTCATGGGATCTTCCTTCCATGGAAAGATTTGCTATTATGACTAGCAATGCCAATAGCAAATATCTACAAAAATATATTATTTATCAAATAGAAGGAAGACACAAAAAAAATTTAAGACATTATACTTGCTTAAATCCTACCAATATTTTATTCTTTTTCTATTCTATGCAAAAATATGGCTTTTCTTGGAGATATGTATTATAAATATATTAATTTTGTATTGATTATTATTTTTTATCATGTTTATGACATGAAACAATGTTCAGAGAGCAAACATGTCTCTGTATACAGAGATAAAAATGCTTATTGCAGGTATGAAAAAGTAGTACTCTAGGCTATCTTAAAGCACACCTGACTCAGAAAGATCAACAATAAAAAGAAGAACAATAGTGATTCTTTTTTTCATGGCATGTCTAAGTAGTCAGCAAAGATGGGATTTCAAGGACCATGGAAGAATAGAATGGTTTGGGTTGGAATCATATATTTCCAAACCCACTGCCATGGGCAGGGACAACTTTCACTAGAGTAGGTTGATCAAAGCCCCATCCAACCTGGTGTAACAACCAGATAATATAGAAATGCTAAAAAAAGTATTTTGCCGTTATTTCTGCATGTCAAAACTTCCTACCAAAAATTCTCTTTAACCTACCCTACCAGAAACCCTTACTTCCTGCTGGAGTTTTCCTGCCAAAAGATCCTGCTATTGTTTATGGTTCTTCAAACATCTGAATAGGGTTACATGCCAAAAAAACACATACAAATTCCTTTAAACACTATAAAAGTTGAGGAAAAATTTTGGAAAATCAGGGAGAGGAAAGGGAAAGAGACAACCGGTTACTGTAGCCAAGCATCTCTCTCCCCACCGCCCCCTCACCTTTTTTCTGCCACCACATGCTGCCTGTCCGCCACTGGAGTCTGAACCTCTGCCGGCCTGGAGAAGAACTGAGATCCACCATGCCACATGAGTGAATTATACCTTATCCTTCTACCTTTACTATATTTCTGAGGTCCAAAATGTTCTGCTTACTGAGGATCGAGGATCGGGCCCCTGCCTGGCCTGGGACACTGCTCAAACGTGAGCAGTAAAGCCATGCATCCTGGGTGCATTCCAGAGAACTAAGCTGCCAAGACCCCCCACAGCTAAAGAGTGTCCTAGTTAGAGCAACTGGGACCAGTTCATCACTGTGTGGGTGTAACCCAAACTGTGTATTCTACACCCTCTATGTCATTTCCCAGGAACTGTCAACAATAGACCATTTGCAGCAGCTGCCCAGAGCACACCTGACCCCTCTGGCTATAAGCTGGGTGTTAAGAAGCCTGTGAGATAGGAGGATGTTCCTATCCTCACACCAATGATTCAGGTGTAGCACCTCCACACCTAGCCTGAGGGGTCATGTCTGCTAATGGACCACCAAGGATTCCAAAAATATCTCACGACTCACAATCACCCATTGTGGAACTCCCTGCCCTGGGAGAGGTACAGGGCATTCCCACTCTAACCTCAGTGGATACGATCTTGGGGTCTTGGGACTTTTGGGCCTCCACTCTTTGGATCCAGAGGAGGACCAGAGCCTCGGTCGATCTGCAGTCACCACTCTCGGCCGGACTGCAACTGGCACTCTCACCAATGGGTTTTTCTTTCCTTTTGCTTTGGACTCAGGGGGAGCATGTGGGGCTCAGCATGGAGGCCAATGAACACCATTCTGTTCGTGCCCCAGGGTGCTGGGTTATACATTGGGGTTTTGTGGTTTAAAACCAATTGTTTGTCCGTATAATTGTATTTATTGTATTATTGTTATTAGAGGGGCCCCTGGTGGTCTAGTGTTTAGGGTGCAGCACTCTCACCGCTGCGACCTGGGTTCGATTCCCAGCCCCCCGGGCAGATGGAGCTCGTCAGCCCTGTAAGGCAATCCATCTAAGAGAAGGTCACTCTAAACAAACCTACGTTCTGAGACCCTCGCTGCCACTGTCCAAGCTTGCTCGGCCCCGGCAGATGAACCTCAGGATTAAAGGGTGGGCTCAGTTCAGCGCACGCTGTGTCTCACCTAAAAAATCCACTGCGCAGGCTCGAAGGGTTAATGACCTTTCCCAAATCTTCGCTCGCGAAGACTGGCCATTACTTACATTATTGTTATTAAATTGTAACTCTGATGTATAATCTCTTTTGAGTTGGGTTCATTTCTCCTGCTGGTTTACCTTTAAACCAGCACAAAGAGATAACACTGAAAATCACCAGAGAAAGGAAAAAAAAAGCCAGAAACTGCTCCTTCCCACCCACCATCTCAGCAGAAAGGTAGTTTTAGTGGTAACTTTCCTATGATTCTAAAAGTAATCTTAGCTTTTTCCAACTCTTTCTTATTTTTTCCTCTTTCTTTTTGCATCCCTTACAATTAATAAAAAAAAATATTGGGGTTTGGTATCAACAGATAAGTTTGTTTGAGTTTTAATTTTGCTCTGGGAATACTTGAATCTGATGTTCTTTCTGCAACTTTTAAGCAGATTGTAACACCTGGCCTTGAACACTTCCAGGGACTAGGGTATCCACAGCTTCTCTGGGCAACCTATGCCAGTGCCTCAGCACCCTCACAGTAAATAATTTCTTCCTAATATCTCAAGTAAACCTGCTGTCTGTCAGTTTGAAGCCATTCCCCCTTGTCCTCTCTCTTCATGCTCTTGAGTTTTCTTGTAGCCCCTTTAGGTGCTGAAAGGTGCTCTAAGATGTCCTTGGAGCCTTCTCTTCTCCAGGTTTAATAACCCCAACACTCTCTTCATGGTGAAGAGTGTTTCCCATGTCCCAAAGAAAAATGTGCTGCAGCATAAACATTGAAAAGCCTGTATTTTTTTCCCAAGATTATTAAAGTAAGTGAAGATAAAAATTAAGTAGTAGTGAGCAAAAAGTGTGAAGTTTACAATCTGTAACAAGCTCTCACCAGACCTACACAACATTATAGAGGCACTTTAATAATGCAAAAGCCTCTAGCATGGCTGAGAAAATTTAACTTGGCTGGCACAGTGAAATGTGTTGTAAAAGCACAATTATCTGTGAACATATCAAGTCTGATCAAGCTCTTTTCATCCCTGGTTCTGAATACAATTTTTTGTCTGTACACTTTTTTATACTGTCCATTCTTTCCCAGAAATACATCCTTTTCACAAAAGTATATGTCAAAACAGACATATCCACAAGCGTATGCACACGTTTAAAATAGGTGGGCTACAAAGTCCTTCTGTGTCAGGGAACTTGGGGCCATGAAGCAGCAGAACTTGGATTGTGGGTTTCAGTCAAAACCTAGACATTAGGTCAGGGCAGGTTTTTTTTATAAGAGCTGAAGAGAAGAAGTGGCAGTGGTGGGGGGCTATGGAACCCAAGCTTCTCTTCATCTGCAGAAGGAGAAAGAGAAAATTTCCTTGGACAAAGTGGAGGAGGCTGGATTTTGTCCTACGGGACCTAATTAACCATCCCCATCTCCCTTCTTTTATCCAGCCTCACATTGAGCTCTGTCAGCAACTAAGACAGGACTTATCAATCTTCCACTCACCCACAGCCCCTACTAACCCCACTGTCACACGAAGGAGGGAAGAACCAGCAAGTTTCCCCTTCTGCCCCCCTCTAACCCACAGAACTCTCCATTGCAGCCTATGAGCTGCATTTCTCTCTAATAGATCGTTCAGATGGTGAGATATCCTGAGGGGCACTGAAGCAGGAAATGCAGCCCAGCAGCATGTAACAGGATCAAAAAGGGCACAAACAAGAGGGTTTGTGCATAACCACACTTGCCCAATTATGGATTGAGACCCTCTAAAAGGCAAGGGAAAGTTCAAGAAATAAACATACATCCTATTGCTTTTTATTCCTTCAGTGTCATCTTCCATACTATCTTCTTGCTCCTCAGTGGCAAGCCTGGTGATTATTTCCATCTGCATTGAAGGCAAAGATGACATGGGTACTAGCTGGCAATATTTGAAAGCTGTGATGAGGACTGTTCATGCAGTTGCTGAAGATACTGGTCTTTACTGTTCCAGCTGGGATGTAAAAGTCCCCCTGAAACCTCATAGACATTTTGCAGGGCACAGACACCATCCTCAGAGGGCGTTTGTGACAGCAATGACTAACCACCCACTGCAGTTAAGCTTATCAACTGCATATTTCCACATGGCATCCAAAAAAATATGTATGCACTCCTGTGTTGGTCAGGTGTGATATAGCATTACCCAGCAGCACAAGGATAAGCAGCCTTTCTGGCAATACAAACAGGTACCCAAATGCTGTAAAAGGCTCTGTCTTGGCATGGAAACAAGGAGTCACTTCAGGCCGTAAATGAGAGGAATCAGACACTGCATGTTCTCCTGCAAAACCTCCCTAGACATCTCTAAGCTTGTCTAAGTGTTTCACCAAGGTGTACTGGTTTTGGGTAGGTAGAGTTAATTTTCTTCACAGTGGATAATGTGGGGCTAAGTTTTGGATTCGTACTGAACACAGGACTGATAATATAGAGATGTTTTTGTTGTTGCTGGGCAGGGCTTACACAGAGCCAAGAGGTTTTCTGTTTTTTGTATTGCCACTCTGGTAAGGAGGCTGGGAGTACATGGGAGGTTGGGAGGAGACACAGCTGGGACAGGTGACACCAAGTGATTAAAGGGATATTCCATGTCACATGTCATCATGCTCAGTATATAAAGTGGGGGGAAGAAGGACAAAGGAGAGGGAGACATTTATAGTAATGGCAATTGTCTTCCCACATAACCATCACACATGATAGGGCCCTGCTCTCCTGGAGATGGCTGAACGTCTGCTGGCCCATGGGAGGCAGTGAATTTATTCCTTGTTTAGCTTTGCTTGTGCTAGTGGCTTTTGCTTTCCCAATTAAACTCTCTTTATCTCAACCCATAAGTTTTCTGGCTTTTGCCCTTCCAATTCTCTCCCCAGTCGGGCTGGTGGGGGAGTGAGTGAGTGGCTGCGTGGCACTTGGTTGCTGCCTGTGGTTAAACAAGGACATAAGACTTGTACTGAAATGAATTCACAGCTACACTGGATTGTACTGAAGATCATGCAAAGCAATGCTTATACACTTCAAGAACGGATTCAAAGTAAAGTCTAAATGGCTTTGTACAAGAGAGAGGTGGATGTTAGCAATCAAAGGGACAGTGTTTGGAAGACGGCTAAGGAGGCCTCAGCCATCTTGACCACAGCAAACTTGTCCCACAGCTCAAACTAGCTAATCATTGACTAGTAGGTGTCAGAGATGGCAGCTTGGGAATCTCGGTAAATCCTGCTCTTTAGATTAAGTATGGACTCCCAAAAGTTTGCTCAGTTATTGCAAAGTGTGAATACAGCTTATAGCAGAAGACCTCAACTCTGCTTCTATGCACATTTCAGTTCTGTGAGGAGGATACTATATTTCCACTAGCCTAAGTTCACTGCCTACATTCATAAATTTTCTCAGACTAGGACAGAGCAGTGCTATTGAAAAGGTGCAAGAATATGAGCTCCGAGTCTACAAGCATTGGTAACAGATCACTAAGAGTTTCCTCCAAAGTGTGTTCTGCAGATATACAAGTTATCCTTCTCTGATAGACCTGTCTGAGTCCAATGACCCAGCCAGGAGCTTGGCATGAGAGAGGAAGTGGGTGACAATGCCCTTGTATTGCTCATGCAGCAGGGATAACAGGACAGATAGGATATGGAACAGAAATAAATCATGAGTTTAACCAATAGAAGAAATTAAGCTTGATTCCAGATTCTGAAGGGGTTGACATCATAAAGAGAAAAAAAACACCACCCCAAATTCCTGCCATTATCTCCCTTAAGACAGATGAAAATGCAGCATGGTACTTCTGAGGATGATCTGTTGAAAGGTGTCTTGTTCTGAGAGAAGATAGTCAGAAACATAGTTATATTTTGGGCAGCTCCAGGTTACCTGTTTATTGGGGATATTTTGCCCACAGACCACACTACAGCTAATCTAAGGTAAGACCGCAGACATCTGAGGCACAAACATTAGGGTTTTGGCATCACCTGCTTCAATTTATTTGATCTATTTTTGCTGTGCTAATGAAAGCAAATCCTGGCAATTGGTCTAAGGCCATGGACATCACTCACTGCATATTGGTTAGCTCTCAGCTTTTGAAGGAACAAGCAAGTTCCCTCTGAAGATAAAGTCAGAATTGTTTCAGATGGTTCTCTTTCCCTCACACACTCCTAAGGAGTGTTCCATAGTTGTTTTTCCTCTCAACAGACCCAGTCATCTGTTGCCAACCCAAAGCATACAATATGTACGTTTGGCTTTTGCCAAGTCTGGCATTTCTAGCAAGTTATAGCAGAGGACTTAGCCTTTTTGGAGTGCATTTTGACCCGAAAAAAGTATAAAAATATGCCCTCCAAGTGCACTTGCTACTTTCTGAAGTAGATCCAGGCCATGTGCTCTGCTGTGTGAGTACACAGTTGTGCTCCACAAGGAGCAGCGTGGGTAGAGTTTGCAATTCTACATCATGGTCTGAATAGCTCAGTCTGAATAGCTTTATCACTGCCAATGTTTTCTATCTTCTTGTGCTTATTGTCTGCACTTCCTACTTAAATAATTGCAGCAACATCAAACAAACTCTGCACATTCATAAAACTAAAAATTCTAAATATCTGAGTTTCAGAAAATGGCTCCAGTGATTTGATTCTAAGGGAATAATAATTTCCCTTATTTTCCAGTCTGGGGAGGAGGAAAGATTTTCATATTAGCTGGCACAACTAACATTTCAGCAACTTTACACTCCAAGCTTAAATGAATTTTAACTTAGTGACTATTATAACAGATTCATACTGTCTAGGAAGGCCTTCCACAAAAGGCTTAATTGTGCGTTGTAAATATGTATTTTATATAAAGTAGACACTACATATTTTTGTCCATGTATGCTGCCTGCACAGAACTTACCTGTAAGATTTTTTTGTTGAGTCTACTAATGTTTAATCAACTATGTGCAAGAAATCAAAGCCAGTAGAGTGAAATCAATAGTCTGGCAGGGAACTCTTTTCTGACTTTTTCCCAGGAGCCCACATTAATGGGCACTCACATTCATCCACATTAATGGTCACTCAATGGGCAAGTGTAGGGATAGGTACAATTTTGGAAGAATTTGTGACGAAAAGCTAGGAACTCCGTTTTCACTAGGAAGGCTTTCTGCCTAAATGGTAATTCTTTCTCAAAGGCAATTTCAGTGCTTTTTCTCCTCCCCCACATAGCAAAAGAAGTTCTCAGCTTCTCTCTCTGATATATGAAAGGAGAGAGATAGCCCTAACAGACATACACAGAGGCCTTGGGAAGGTGAGGGAGAAACAGAGAGATCCTGAGAGGGCGGGAACTCACCTTTTTCTTCCTGAGGCCTGGTGTGCAAACCAGACTGTTATGTTTCTCCTGTTCTGGCCTTCTAAAAAAACTTTGTTGAATTCTTTCCACTGCCTTGGCGTTTCTGGGGATGCCTGCTTATCTTACTTAACAGCTAGGGAAAGTGCAGGGAAATGACTTGAGAAAAAAAGCGTAATTCAAGTGCCAACATCTCTCCTATTAAGTACCTAACAATTTTACACAGAAGCTGGGCACTGCAATGAATGTCCAATAAAACCTAATTGCTGTATAAAGTGCACAAGCAGGCATTTGAAGAGGCTCTGAGTGGAGGGATACTAGCCAAGAGCAAGTCACAGGGGAAACAAAACACCTAGTGATACTTAAGTGAAGTGTTTGCATGGGGTTGGACTGTCAAGTTTGTGCTCTTTTGTGCACTGAAAGATCTGCCATTTTGTTGAACTTGCTGCAGCTGCATGACCTGATGGCAGGAGAAAGTGCTCTGCATGCCCAGTGTTGATTTCCTCTGCTTCAGCTGATTACTTTGCCAATCAGTCAGCTGCAATTTACAATCAGTTTTAAGATTGCTCATCATTTCCAAAGACTGGTATGCTGACTCTTTGACAGAAAAACAAATTGTGGCCCATACTAATCAAAAGCACAAATTGGTTTCAACACTTCTTCCTTTGTTAGGCAGTGATACGTTTTTCCCTTTCTGTCCTGGACGAGTTGGCCACATTTGTCAGTGGAAATGGACATAATGGAAGTTCATACACAGTGGTAGCATAATTTACTGGATGTATATACACTTACCGCTGTATCTACCTTTAAGATAACAATGATAAATTGAACCTTCCTAAACAAGTTCCATCGTCTTTCAGTACAATTCATAGAAAAATAACAAACTGCTCTAAACAGCAGCTTGAGGCAGCAGTGGTGTGTTCCTCTGATTCCCATTGCTGGAAGCCCTCTTCTAGCAGTCTTGGATGGAAGAATATTTCCACTTTCTTTAATTTCATGATCTCATATAATGGTCATAATAAGTGCTACTTTCAGAAAACCTAAGACTTCACACAGGAGAGGCCTGACAGTCACATCCACATCATTTTTAGCAAAACATTAACATTTTGAGCACAACTTACTGCACTAAACACTGCCATTCCTTACAATAGCATACTCTCATCTTCAAATACTCCATGAAACAACCGCAAACTGAAGACTTTATGCTGGCTCCACAGAACTAGCAAACTCACAGTAGAAGAGGACAACAATTGTGAGAAGTTGCTTCTATATCTGGTTTAGGAATTGAAATTGTTTTATATCTTCACAGTTAAAAGTTTTGATAATATTTTCCACTACATTTGAACTGTGGCTGATTCACTGTGTGAGGAGTTTGCATCCTTTAAGGGGAGACTTTGATGAACACACAAATACCTCTCCTATTTTATTCTAGTTTCTTACCCCTTTTATTTTATTATTCATGATTCTCCATTTGCTCTGTTTAGGAATCATCTTCCAAGCACTAATGATTTAGATTACCTTAACTGTTATTTTCTCCTTTTGAAAGGAATTGAGGCTCTGTTAGTTAAGGTAGAACATTCAAATTACTTACTCAGTTATACCTCAGTCCTCTGATCTGTTTTCATAATTGCCTGTACACTGAATCTTAGGAGTTAACTTGCAGACTATTCTAAAATCAGTCAAACTTGAGCCAAAAACTTATTCAGGGGCATTAAAACAATTCAATGCACTGGTAAGTATTTGGGACATCTGTTTTATTTGCTGCAGGTGCTTCAAACTGGAGGTTTGCCAGGGGCAAATCTCTTATAAAATTACTACACCTTATGTAAGCAAGGACACACTCCCTCAATATATATGTGCATAAGGGCTGGAAGAATCAGAGCATCAGGATGATTCAAATACCGAGGAAAGCTCCAGTGACTCTAGCCTTCTTAAACATCCGCAATAATAACAGCAGCTGTGACTGTGGTCAATAAGACATGTGTCTAACAGAATGTTAAGCTGCTTTCCATTACAATCATTATACAGCTGACTGATTCAGATGTTTTTGTATAAATGTCTTGTTTGATGAGTTTATTCTTGTCTCTGCATTTAAGATAATTTTTCTGACCACCATATGGACACGATTCATTTGTCAAAAAGCCCACCCCTATTGTTTTTGGAAGCAGTAAACTTATTTTTTTTCCATACAGTAAAGAAAGCTTTTAATAACAACCTATAAGGATAAAACAAAATTTAGAGCATGTAGAGTGGGTTTTGTCACGAGGTTAAGACTGTATTAGTTTTACAAAAGCCCCTAAAAATGTTCACTGTATTGACAACAGGGTTTGGTATTTAGCAAGGAACTTAGAAAGTTATCCTGGTTAAACTATTTTCCTATTCTACATATCTCTCTGTGGTCTGATCTTGGGCAAGTCATACAACATTTCTGTGTCTCAGATTCATATGTGTAGATCAGAAATACTTCTCCCACAAGTAAATATGAAAAAGCCACATACTCTCAAAGGCACCTCATAAGAGGATGAGAAGTAAAACCTCTTTCAATATAACATGATCAAACATGCCAATTTAAGTAAGGGCTTAGCAAACCTTGCCTCAGTCATAATGTGGAAGACGCATGTAACTGTAAGGAAAACATCTTTGCTCTCACAGCAATCCTGTTGCCTCATTTAAAACAACTATTAAAAGGTGAAGTGAAAAACAGTATTTCTCAAATTTGAGTGTCAAGAGTCTTTGTCTCCTGTTTTCCAAGGTTCTGTTTCTGCAATATTAAGAAAATACCATGCAATATGCATTTTATCTGTATATTGTGTACAGGTAGCCTGTTGTCCCGCTTTCTTTCAGAGGAAGATAATTGTCACCAGGAAAGAACTGTATATGAGTATTAGAGCATATTAAAGAACTACAACATCTTTTCATTTTATCTGTGTATGTTAAATGCAATGATATAACCAAGGTGTAAGCTCATGGTAAATTTCCATAACAATGAGTACTTCTGTATCAGTAGTTATATCAGTAGTTATAGTATCAAAATCAACATTAAAACACACAACTCAGACAAAATTTCTTCCTACGTTACAATACAACAGCACAATGTTAAACCATCCATTTCTCACATACAGATCACTGCAGAGTACTGTCCCCTACCCCTGCATTTTACTGTACATGTGTTTTAACATGAAAGACAATTTTTTTCTGATCCTACAGATTAGTTCCTTTGCTCCCTAACCTCTCCAAGGGGAATCATTTCTGATACAACACCTACATAATTTTCCAGATGAAAACAATTCTATTATTTTTTCTATTGTAACTAATGTGACAGGCAAGCAAAGAAAATATTGACACTAGTAATAATTCTACATCTCCCACACTCTATATTCAAAAACCATTCCCACCTTAGAGCTTTGTGTGCAATTTTTCCTAAAATCTATTCTTTCATTCCCTGTCCCTCTGAGGCATCTGCTAAGCACTCCTTGAAAGTTGCTCAAGGATCACCCAAATGCTGAAGCATCATTTTACCTTGAGTCATCTGACCCTCAGATCCTTGAAAGGAAAGTCTGAACCAGAAGGTATTCAGTTTTCACTTTATTCTCTCAAGCATGACCAAGTGCTATCACTACAGGAAGCTGAGCATCCTCGTCAGAAACAGCAGAATTCTGTGTCCTTAAAATGTTACTGTTGTGCCAGTCACTTACTCTGGTCTCCAACATACCCTGATGCAAAGTCTAATATCTTGGGAATCTGTCCCAACCAGATTCAGTAAGGGTAAGAAAAGGGTAAGAAAAGACTTCACCTGCCAAAAATTTTCATTCTAACTGGTGAACCTTGGCTCATCTACAGTTGGACTTGGTGTACTTGATTGTAATTAAGAAACTGGTGCAGCAATCTCTTATCAAATATACTTTTTCAATGCTTCTCATACAAACACACATTATTCTCCATCAGCTTATGCATAAACCCCTTGATTTAGCATGTTCCTTAACTCTCACCACAACAATCTTATCATTTATTGTGTAATAGATAACATTTCTATCGTTAGGATTAAGTGATAGATGATCTGGCCATCTTTTCTGTGAAGGCTGAGAGTTTACTTAGATTTCAGAAATATAAATAAGGATGAGACATCCATCCTTGTAAGCTCTAGAAAACACTATATTTCCCCCACCTTGAATGAGTACGTTCTTCAGATTTATACGAATTCGGAATTTAACCAAATATTTCTTCATTGTTCTTTTTAAACAAAATTTTTGTTTGCTCATTGGAGAAAAGGATCCCAAGTGACTTTTCTGTTGTACTCACTAAAATGCCAGTCATTTCTGGCAAGCTTTTTTTTGCTTATTATAAAATTAAAAATTGCAATTTTGAAGAAAAGAAATAGTTCTACTTACTGAATTTTGTCCAACAAAGTTTTTGAAAATTATTTGAGTAGCAAACAGCAAATTCTATAGATAATTTCAATAGTTTGAAATTCTGACTGAGGTTCAATTCCCTTTCGATGCAGATTATCTGAGTGATTTTATGCTGATTTGTCCAGAAAAAAAGTCTTTTGGGCAACTAAACCTATAAGGCTTGAAGTTAAAATTCCTCAATATCCACATTATTGAAGTTTTTCGATAAGTTGCAGATAATATTATGAAGTACTCAAAGGAGTAGTGGCAGGCATGAGAGTATGTTAGAGAGAGTAATACATCTTAATGACAATGAACATCAGATGTGTTCATTATATTATAGATGTGTTCTTTAACACCATAGATACTGATCCAAGGACATAGTTTGCACCACATTTCCAAAATTCTTAACAAAACAAGGCCCTCAATTTCATGAAGCTTCCAGATGCTGGTGTAAAGCAAAATGATAAACAAAAGAAGAATCAAGATCAAGAAACTAGTAAAACTGTAAAAAAAAAAAATCTTGGAAAAATTCATGAGGTCAATAATCAATTAAAGGATCTGAGATTTCGAAGAAATCTTCACTTCAAGAACAAAAAAAAATCTGTTTTTTTTCCCCACAAAGAGTATTTCCAACACGCTGAAGTCAGCAAGACAGTTTTTGACTGACAAATTATTCAAAAGAAGGTGATTCACACAGGGGGAAAAACAATAATAAACCAAAATAAATCACAGAATCATAGAATGGCCTTTGCTGATAAATGAACAAAAGAACTTTAAAGTAGAGGTCAATTTGACAGGAACTAAAACTAGTTAGAATGAAACATTAATTGGAATCAATATGCAGTTGTGAAAATGTTTGATAAACCTAAATAATTGCAACACTTAATGTTGTTCTCTTAAAGGAAAGTAGAAAGGTCAGGTAATTAAATTGTCTTAATGTGAACAAGGAGTAAAAGCTTCAGCTTTTAAACATATTGAAGTAGTACATAGACAAGTGTGAGAAAGTAAATTATTCAATATCAAGAAAATTAAACTCAGAAAGGAGAATCCCACACAAATTGATAATTCTTGAAGCACTTAATGTAAACCCCTAACAAAGCAAATTGTCAGTAAAATGAAAATTGATAATTTGCTTGCTTCAAATGATTTGCAATTAGTCACATATTGTGGAAAATTGTATCCTAAATCACAAATACCGTGGCAGTTACCAAAGACACAAGAAATATTGAACCGTCTAGGGGAAAATGCTGTTTGCTCCTTAATGAGGTAAAGGAGATACTTGCATTTGTAATTTCCCTGTCAGTTTTGGATAAAGCACAAACAGTTTGAGATAAAGGAGGGTAGGATTTTGTTTTCTCTCTGGCAGGTAGCAATACTTCGGAGAAGAAAGGTAATCACCTTTTAAGAGGCCATTTGCTTTGCATTGTCTAACCTTCTTCTGATATTGACATGTGGATACCAAACCATATCCACCATATTCTTATCCTCAGTTGGATTAGTATACTCTTGGCAATAAGAGACTTATTTAATTGAAAATAACAGCATGTCAGCATTAATTTTAATATCTCATGTTGGTACAACCTCTCTTCAAAGGATTCCACCAGAAGACCTTCAAAGCAGGCATAGAGACTCTTTTTGAAACTGTGTAAAAAGTACCTATGTCTCAAGTTTGTACCAGTTTCCTCCTCTGCCACAAAGTGGTCTTCTGGTCAGATCACACTGCAGTTTCCATTACCTGGCATCATTTAGTGAAAAGTATTGAGGAGAGAAGCACTGACTTGGAGAACTACATGTCTCTGAAGGCAGATGGCACAGATTCCCTGGTACCTCTGAGCTTCAATTAGAAATGAGGTTTATGAATGCCCAGTGAGTACACGGAATAAGTAAAAATAAATAAATATTATTTTGTAATAAAATAAATAAATAATAATTTTAAAATCATGGCTTTTTTTCCAAAAATTAAATTTTTTTTAATGGAAAAAAACCACTTTATCTGAAGATTATGGGGCTTAGTACATACATGCTGTGAAAAAGCACTGAATCAGTTACATCTCATAAAACACTCGTGTATATAAGGAAGATAAGCATACCTAGGATACATTTAGACAGCATGGCTGGTAAATTCAGTGGTCTACCCTGGTGTCCTACACTAGGTCACTCCCACTAGAGGAGCTGTTGGAGCACTTCAGGCCTTCCATTTTTTCTCATACCTTGACCCTAGGAGATCTAAACCCAGCATTTGGAAAGTGTCCCATTTAAAAAATCTGATGTTCCTTCCTTGTCATGAATTTCAGCATTTATTTCTGCTACTGGAAGACTGGGTAAAGAAGTCGGTTACTCAAAGTTTGAGTCTTGATCAAAATCAGTTACTCTTACTTTAGAAAGAGGGAAATTCACATTAAACAGTGATCAGTTGTGATCCCTTCTGGATCTCCTGAATTATCACACAGCATCTTATTGATCAGTATGTCAAAATGATAATTTTTTGCTTGGAATGTTGGAGGTCAAAAATCAAATAATTATCACAAAATGTCATTTTTTATTAAATAGTTATAGTTGTTTACAGAGTAGAAGAGAGAATTAACTACAATAATGAAAATTAGGGTTTGGGTTGGTTTTCTTGTTCTTTTTTTTTGTTTGTTTTCTTTTTTGTTTGGTTGGTTTTTTGGTTTGTGGGATTTTTTTGTGTTCAAAAATGGTTTATTTACTCCTCAAGAGGTTCTGCATTTCAACTATATAAGAAAAACCCCAATCAAGTAATTTAGAGGATTCCTTTGATTTCTAAGGTAATTTGCTTTAAACAAAATTATGAGAACTGTTAACTTGTGGGGAGAGAAGGAGTGTTTTGAATACTCCAGTCAAGGTGTTCCAGCAGTCTCTATTTCTGAGCAACGATACAATAAAGTGTTCATTTATACTAGATTCCTGCCTTCACATGGAAAGCATTTTATGACCCATAATTTAAGACAATCTTCCCTCTGTACAAGTGCCACAAAATTGATCTATATCTGCTGTTAAAAACCTCCAGGACAAGAGAATAAGAGGCTTAAAGAAATATTATAAACAAACCAAAAAGGAAACCCAACAAAACAATCAACTTGGATAATAAAAAATTAAATTAATCTCTCAGAATGATTTAATGCAAGGAAATTCAAAATAGTGTGATAAAAAACAAAACCAGACAGCCAAAGTGACATTGACCTTTTCTTCACCAGGTGGGAAATGGGGACACTTGGATTCTCATTGATGTTTAATTTTGGACAAGCCACTTAAGTGATCTTGCCACAAACCCCAGCTGGGTCTTCTTTGTCTCTTCTCTTGTCCTTTTCATAGAAGAGAGTTGGAATATCTTTTCTATTTAGAAAGGCTGAGAGAGTTGGGGTTGTTCAGCCTGGAGAAAAAAAGGCTCTGGGGGGACCTTAGAGCACCTTCTTGTAACTAAAGAGGCTGCAAAACAGATGGGGACAAACATTTTACCAAAGCACATGACGACAGGACAAGATGCAATAGTTTTAAACTGTAAGTGGGTATGTTTAGGTTGGACTTAGTGAAGATTTTTGGTTTTTTTATGATGAGGTTGCTGAGACACTGGCATAGGTTGCCCAGAGAAGCTGTGGCTGTCCCATCCCTGGAAATATTCAAAGGGGTTTTGAGCAACCTGATTTAATGAAAGTAGTGAAAAATGAGGTTGGACCAGATGACCTTTGATTGTCTTTTCCAACCAAACTACTCTATGATTCTATGCTCCCTGGTATATTTGGGATGGTATGAAAAGATGATGTCATTCATCATAGTAGCAAAATAAAGAGGCGAACAAAGTCCTTGGAGACAGATGACATAATTAGGTTGAAAAAATAATTAGACTACTTCATGTACAAAAGGGATTAGGGGTTCTATCCCATAATGGCACAGCTGTGATGCTGGGGATTGAAGGAAGATGGTATCCAGGCTGGTATATTCTCCCAGTGTATTCTCTGCTTTTAATGTCTCATACCATCTCGGGGAAAACAGTGACTTACATGCACCATTGTGCAGACTGTGGTTGCTTTACATGTGTAATACGGTGAAGGTCTCACCCTAAAATTATAGGAATTTTGGTCCCAGGCTCTCTGTTATGGTATATGTATATCAACATCAGCGACAACATCAGGCCAGATTCAAACCCTTTAATTACTAGCCAAAGCAAATAGTGCATGTGGTCTCCAGCTAGTAGACAAACTCTGATCCCCCTGTTGCATCTAATATTCCCTGCAACATCCTTTCTTCCATGAAGAAACTATCAAGTTTGAGATGGAACTGACTAACAGTTTCTACAGTTGCTGAACAGAAGTGGAAAAAATTCATAGGGCATTCCCACAAAACTTTTCTTCAAGGAAAGGAGGTAGCCTCTCATTACATCTCCACTTTTCAAGAAACTACCCTGAAACTCCACCAGCAATCATGAATATCTGGATGGAGATGAAACTCATCACATAGCCAAAAAAATATAATGGCAAATATTTGAAAATCATAAAATGGCATATTATGAAGGAATAACAGCTTGATTTTTGATGTGCCAAAGCATTCTCAAACCACAAAGGAACTGTGTAAGCCAAGTTAATAAATACTGTAAACAGGTTTATACTTTATTATACTTTCCTGAATTCAAGTATATATGAGGGGAGGAGTTCTTTTAAGTCTGTTTTCAGGCATATTTAAGTGTTTAATAAAAACTGTCTTTGTTTCTTTGTGTTCGCTGCTACATATTTAGCACTTTACTGCTCTCAGAAGCAAGCCCTACATATTGATTCTGTGATTATTTCCTAATAAATAATTGTGCCTCATAATGCCATTGCTCATGCAGAAGCAATATGATACTAATACAAGTTGACTCTGTTAGAGTTCAGTAAGATTCTGGAAGCTGGAAAACTTTTCCTTCATCTATTACTTCTAAGTATGCAGTAATTCTAAATTCAATAGGAAAGTTGTTAATATAGTCCAAAGCTTTAAGATGGAGGTTCCTCAAAAGGAAGGACAAGGCAGGACCAGTCATTGACCACAACCCAGAAAGCGGTGACAACTTGACAACTACCAAGGATGCCTTCCCAGAATATCTGTACAAGATGATCTGGCTCTGCAGAGCTGCCTAGGAGCAGGTTCCACCAACCATCCAACAGTTGTCACACAAATGGGAAGAGGCAAATCATGCCTGAAGTCAAGTCAGCAATCCAGGACTGGCAAAGGCAGGTACAAAGGCTGAAGACAGGAACATATATAAAAGCTGAGATTCCAGGGCTGAGCTGAAATGGGATTCCTGAGCAATGGGTACCTGGGGGGGGGGGTGGTCCCAGGTGAGCTTGGTCACATTAATGAAGGTCCATTTAGAACCCTTGGAAACACTTATCTCAAATGCAAGAGGCTCAAATTAGTATGAGAGGGAAGGATCCTGCTCTGCAGTATATCAGATGGATAGCCTTAACTGGAGGATTGTCTTGGTCTGATTTACAGTATAGACATATTTTCTATTGTTATTTATTATCATTCCACTAAAAATGGCTTCTCGGATTCCAAATAGTCTCACACCTGTGGGCAGAAGTAGTTAGCACAAATTCACTCTCAGCATCTGTAGATAAGCATATGTAATGCAGCATTTTGGCATAATGAATCCAATAAACAGGGACAATATTGTTTCATTGTATTTTCCTTACCTAACCGCACAAAACCTCAGACGCTTAATTTAAAATGTAAAAACAGGATAACTTGCAGAGTATTTAGTAAACAAAAAATATATTTGGTTATTTATGCCCCTACTGGAAACACTGGCATTGCATTTGCATAAGATTTTTTTCTTAATTTATTATAACTTTGCCTTTTTTTTCAGATACTAAACTAATTTTAAGAAAAGAAAAATTATGTACTCTTTTCATTTAAATTACTTCAACCTGCTGCTCTTTCATTACAGATATGTTTCCTAGTTTGTTCATATCCAGGTAAGTTGTGATTGATTAGAGGGTGCTATCTATTCTTGCTCCTTGGAATAATTAACCCTGAAACACATAATCAGGGCTTTCCCATTAGTATGTTATACAGTGGGTCTATATTTCTGAAAAACTGTATATATTACTTTACAGGTATCCTTGACAGGTCATTAACAGCAGGCACAAATATGTGCAGAGTGAGAAGGCAATTACTAAATTTTTTTTCAAAAAAATTCTATTCTTTAAATTTCAGTCCAGTTCATTTTGATAATTTTAGTTCAGCATGTTTTGGCTTGTCTTCTGGAACAGCAGCAAACAGTTGCAGGCTTGATATCTGTCCCTGAAGGCTGCGAATACGTGCCAGCCTGGTCTGCAAGTCACACATCACAGAGGCTGGGTTCTAAGGTTCTAAAGCCCTTAAAAGGAAAAGGTGCAAGGATGCACTAAAGTGCATAGGTAGGTTCCAGCTCTCATCTGGTTTACATCTGGCCATAAGCTATATAAGTGTAGTATGTATTACACAGTCATCAAACACTTCTCTGGGATCCAGGGGTCTAACAGGTTGGTCAGTGGTGATCGTTATGACTCCTTAGACTCAGGAGACTGAGATTTGGCTGTTATCCTGTACTGTGTGCTAAGGCAACGATGACATCAGGCAACCATGAAAAGCATTCATAACCTCTATCAGAAATTGATTCTTTACAGAAAACAGCTGCTGATATTAGGCTCTGCGTGATAGTTAAACAGTCGAGAAAATGAGAAAGTTCTGGGGTTCCAGATGTTAATTTATTTATTTATTTTATTTATTGAAAAACTTACTTTATTTTTACAACCTACACTTTGATAACAGCAGGACTAATCACTGGATTAGTATGTTACTGCTTTGGAAAACTCACTGTATATATTTGCAATTCTGAACAGCTTGCAGAGGTGTGCCTATGAAATTCTGAGAGATACTGTCAGCTGTGGTGAAGGTTAAAATAAATTAAAAATATGTAACAATGAGAAGCCTGCTTTTTCTATAACTTCTGTGAGATTAAGACTTATTCCATGCACACTGAAATAGACAGTATACTCTATTCTTAAAACTGATGGTATTTATTAATAGTTATTACAAAACTATCTCTGGAATGAGGAACTTCTTATTTTTGTTCTGAATCTCCTATTTTTAACAAACTTCCCAGAGAAAGATAGACTTAGAAACCAGTCATATACCATTAGCATCTTGGTATAGTGATTTCTTACAGGAAAACACCCTTATTATAGGGTACTAAAAATTAAAGAAAAAGATTGAGACATTAGAATGCAACATAGGTGAAACACTTGCTTATACTGCAGAAAGACTCTGGTGGGTGTAAGAGTTCACCTTTTGTACATTAAAAGTTTGCATAATGAGTTGGCTTGGTGGGAGCCCAAAATGAAGACGAGAGGAAGCAGAGTAGCTGGACAGGGAGCGTGGGGGGAGATCAGGCAGATACAATCAACCTGTAATCAAATAGAGCTCCATCCCTCTTTTTGCTTCTGACCTACATTTTATACAGGTTTGTGTATTAAAACACCTTATAATAACCATCCTGCAGCACCAATCTGCTCTTCTATCTCTTTTCAAATTTTCAGATGGGTTTGCATTTTTAGACAAATATAGCCAATAAAAGGACACTCTTCTCCTTTAAATTAATTTTCTTTAGCAAAGTATTTACCATATATTTATAAAGATAATGAATATTTCCATTTATTCAGTGCTTCTCTAAAACTTGAAGCTAGCACATTCTTCAGGGCCATGAGGAATGAAGGAAAGGTTGGACAGTTTTAGACAACCTAGTCTAGTGGGAAGTGTCCCTGTCCACGGCAGAACTAGGTGATCTTTAGGATCCCTTCTAATCCAAATCACTTTATCATGATTTGAAAAGGCTTCCCTTGAAGTTTGTGTTCTAAAGGACAGAAAGAGAAAGAGGAGGAAAAAAAATAAGGAAATTAAAAAGAGGATGGGGTGTGGAAAAAATATATAATTTCTATACTAACTAGCTTGACAGAGTTGAAGATCAAAAGGGGCTTTCAAGAAACACGAATGTGAATAGAGGAAGGGTCTGTCTCTGACCTCATGAAAGCTTTTTAATGCTTAAGGATCATTAATAAGGGCCTTGGAGTTGCTGCACTTTGGGATCAAATGTTGGGAAAAAAAGGAGTTTTAAAGTGAGATAGCAAGCCAATCAATGCTTTAATGGGAATAGCAAAAGACAGCATGGTACCAGAAGCTTCTGATGTCACAGCAAAGGAAACTGGAGTGGCAAAATAGAAGGACAATTTGTACCTGTCCTTACAGATCTAGTACTATCTTGTTCATTGGGTACAGTTAAATAATATTTTAATAGTAGAAGAAACTCATGCCTCTTAGAAGGCAATTCAGACATTAAAGAAGCTTTAGCTCTAATCTGTCATTTTCTGTCCATTTTCACAAGTAAGTTTGTATAATGGAAACTGATAAGAGCCAACTTACTAAAATATGAAAATCACAGAATTAGCATTTATCCTGATTCCTTGGTTGAGGCTGTCAAGAAAAGAGCTTGTGCTGATCACAGGATGTTAGCTACCTTAGAAGCTGCTGCAGTTTGTTAATTTTCATTAGTTCTTAAGTGTTAACCCTGAAAAAAAAAAAGATGAACAACATCCATTTTAGGAGACCTTCTATCATATGAAGAAATTAGGCTCATATTCTTACCTATAAGGGTTTCTATAACATTGGATTTTGCCCTGCTTTATATGTTGCATGGTTATTTGGCATTTAAGTATCTGTGGATTTAAGTGTTAAAGGAATTTCATTCACATTTCATAATGGGAGAATAGTACCATCAACACGTTTAATACTTTTACTGTTTACTATACCACATCATGGCTTCTCTAGTATATTTGGTATTAACACAGCCCAATTCACTTTTCACTTTTCAAATTGTGTTGGCATTGATGTTGCAAGTACAAGATGCCAGAAGGTACTTTATATTTCTTATAAAACACCATATTTAGCCCGTATCAGATGATGTATTCATGTACTCATGATGTATTCTCTGCTCTTTTATGGAAAAGTAAGTAATGGAGATTAACAAAATATTTAAATCAAGCTAACAAGTAATTCTGGGAACAACTAAACTTGTTAATATTTTAGAATATATGAAAAAATAAGATCCTTTCCACAAAAACTCTGCAAAGGATTTTTAAAACCAGGTATTTTAATCTATCTTAATCACAGTGATATTTGAAATCTTGTTTTGTAAGGTTTGATAAGGTTTTGGAGATATTAATAGCAATATATTTAACACCTATTGAATTGCATGTGTGATTTGTCTTCTGGGGAAATTAAGGGAAATCTGTTTTGTGGACTGCAAACAGTGCTATTTCAGACCTCAGCCAGTTTCTCTGAAGATGCAGAATGGAAATAAGACATATATAGAGTCAATGGAATACAAACTAGGCAGAATGACAGAGGAGGAGGATAATGAAAAGTGGTTTTGTAAATGCAGAAGAGTTTGAAAGAGTCTTTTGCAAAATACCTAGAGACAAAGGCTGTTTCAGATATATGAGATTTCCCTCAGTTTTAACCATGTAAAATATACCTCTCGATGCTGAAGAATGATAAATCTAGAGTTGAAAATACTGGGAAGCATGTAGTGAGGATATCTGAGGTCCCTCAAGGCAATCTAAACAAAGTCTGGAAGCATTAGGGATAAATGGGATTTTAAACCATGGAAAAGAGAGAAGGTATGGCAGAGCCTGTCAGGATCCATCTGTACCCATGGGAGAAATGGATCTGTGGGCATAAACTAGTGCAACTGATTAAGAAAACTTTAAACTAGAATTGATCGGGGAAGGGTTACAGTATTACAACAGGATTACAGTAGGTAAACCAAGGATTGGGATGACATTGCCTGAGAGTGTCAGTGCTAGTTTGGAACACTTACAGTGCTCCTGGGAGCAGAGATAAGTCAGGAGCATATCTGAAATGCTTATACACCAAACCACACAGTATGAGAAAAAAAACCCAAGACGAACTGGAAGCACTGGTCAGCTCCCAGAGCTACAATATCATTGATATTTAGTGGTGAACAATGATTGAACTCGATGATATTGGATGTCTTTTCCAACCTTAATGATTTTAATTCTATGAAACTGGTAAAACTTTGTGAAACAAGTCCTATGACTGGAGTACTGGGGTGGAGAGCTACAGGCCTTACAGTTCATGAAGAGTAAGCAGAGCAGGTGAGGTGGAGGTGTTGCACTATATGCAAGGGAAAGGTTTGATTGTATGGCACTTACATTTAGTGATGCTGTGATTGAGAGAATCTGGGTAATCTTATGAACAAAGTGGTCTGGAAAGGCTGGACATACTTTAGGAAGGAAACCTTAAAGGCTCTGAACAGGTCATTCCTATGTGCCACAAAATGTGCTGGTGAGGAAGAAGACTGGCCTGGCCTAATAGGGAGCTTTAGCTGGAACCCCGGGGAAAAAAAAAGGAGATTATGACCTTTACAAGAAGTGGCAGGCAACTCAGGAAGAATACAAGGATGTCATTAGTTCACATAGAGAGAAAATTAGAGAGGCAAAAGCTCAGCTAGAACTCAATCTGGCCACCTCTGTGAAAGATAATAAAAAATGTTTTTATAAATACATTAAAAATGAAAAAAAGAGCCAAGGAAAATCGTCACCCTTTATTGGATGAGGAGGAGAACATAAAAAAACCAAGAATAAGGAAAAAGATTAAATACTTAATGCCTTCTTTACCTCAGGCTTCAACAGAAAGACCAGTTTTTCTCAGGGCAATGAGCCCCCTGAGCTGGTAGATGGGAATAGGGAGAAGAATAGACCCCTTGCAATCCAGAAGGAAGTTGTTAGTGACCTGCTGTGACACTTAGATACTCACAAATATATGGGGGTAGATGGGACCCAACTGAGGGTACTGAGGCAGACGGCACAGGAGCTCACCAAGCTACTCTCCATCATTTATCGTCAGTCCTGGTAAACCAGGGAGATCCCAGATGACTGGCAGCTGGCCAGTATGACACCCATCAACAAGAAGGGTCAGAAGGAGGATCCAGGGAACTACAGGCCTGTCAACCTGATCTTGGTGTTGAGGAAAGTTATGGAGCAGATCATCCTGAGTACCAACACACAGCATGTACAGGACAATCAGGGAATCAGACACAGCCAGCATGGATTTAGGAAAGGCAGGTCCTGCTTGACCAAAGTGATCTTTTATGACAAGGTAACCTGTCTAGTGTATGAGGTAGACAGGTAGACTGGATGTAGTCTACCTAGACTTCAGCCAAGCCTTTGATACTGTCTCCCATAGCATTCTCCTGGAGAAGGTGGCAGCAGGGTTATGATGGGTTAAAAACTGGCTGGATTGTCAGGCCCAGAGAGTGCTAGTGAATGGTGTAGCATCCACTTAGTGGATGGTCACTAGTGGGGTTCTCCAAGTCTCAGTATTGAGGCCAGTCCTGCTTAGTTTCTTTATCAGTGATTTGGACAAGGGGATTGAGTGCATCCTCAGTAAGTCTGCAGATGATGCTAAGTTGAGCGGGAGTGTTGATCTGTGGGAGGGTAGGAAGGCTCTGCAGAGGGATCTGGATAGGCTGAATCAATGATCTGAGGCCAACTGTATGAGGTTCAATAAGGTGAAGTGCCAGGTTCTGCACTTTGGTCACAACAACCCCATGCAGAGCTACAGGCTGGGGGAAGAAAGGCTGGAAAGCTGTCCAGCTGCAAATGGCCTGGGGTGCTGGTCAACAGCAGCTGAACATGAGCCAGCAGTGTGCCCAGGTGACCAAGATGGTCAAGGGTATCTTGGCTTGTATCAGCAATAGTGTGGCCAGCAGGACCAGGACAGTGATTGTCCCTCTGTACTTGGCACTGGTGAGGCCACACCTTGAATCCTGTGTTCAGTTCTTGGCCCCTCACTACAAGAAAGACATTGAGGTGCTGGAGTGTGTTCAGAGAAGGACAATGGAATTGGGGAAGGGTCTGGAACACAAGTCTGGTGAGGAGTGGTTGAGGAAGCTGGAGGTGTTTAGCCTGGAGAAAAGTAGGCTTAGAGGTGACCTTATTGCTCTCTACAACTATCTGAAAGGAGATTGTAAATTTTTTCACTGAAAGGGTAGTTAAGCATTGAAACAGGCTACTCAGGGAGGTGGGGGAGTCACAGTCCCTGGAAGTGTTCAAGAAATCACTGGCCATGGCACTTAGTGCCATGGTTTAGTTATCATGGTGGTGTTTGGTCAAAGGTTGTACTTGATCTTGGAGATCTTTTCCAACCTTAATGATGCCATGATTTTATGACCAATCTTTTTTTTTCTTATTTTTTCTTTTTTTTTTTTCAAAAATATGAATGAAACATATGAATTGAAATACAAGAAAATGCTTTAGGCATGGCTGTTTCCTGATTACGCTCTAACCAGTCTTTCTATCCCACTGCATACCTTGAAAAGCATCACATGTGCTAGGAGTGCTCTGTTACGATGTCAGAGGCCTCTGCCCTGCCACTGCGAGGATGCTGAACTGGCTTAAAGCTCTTAGTAGAGGCCTCTCCACACAAAATATCCCTTCTATTAGACAAAACATTTGATGGAAATCAGCCCTTATATTTCTGCATTTCACTTCTATTTTAACTTGCTTGCAAACTTAGACCACTATTTTTAAAGCAAAATACTGAAAATCCATCAGTTCTATAAGGAATTTTGTGTGGCCAGACCCAAAAGTGTGTTAATTCTTTACATGCATTCAATAAAATTTCTTCAGTCACTGTGGTCTTTTCTCAAAACAAAGTAGTTTAGAATTAAATAATTAAACTGTAAATTCATGGCAGTGGAAACACATGAGAGTGGTTCATTTATAACTTAGTTACAAGTAATGGGTGTATTGTTCTTCTCTATTGGTTTTTCTTATTTACCTCTTAAAATGGAATGTCATGTCATTAAATCTGCTCCATTTGTATTTGCTGTCTTAACAGCATGTTAGCCTGGATTTTTATGAAGTAAATGTGAAGCTTTTAATTTTCTATTCCTTACTGCTCTCACAAAACCGTCCTGTGTCTTCCTTTTCCATATAGAGTAGTAAGTTATGCTACAAATGTTGTTTTGTTTTTATTTATTAAAGATTTCAGCAGAGCAAACTATTGCCTTATAAGAGAAAGTACTGAAGAGTTTGCCCTAGGTGTACGGAAACAGGTTTTCTTTTTCAATAAGGACAATTTACATTTTTCAGACGGTTGGGTTTTTATGTGTTTTTTGTATGTTCTGTTTTGTTTTTCTCAGAGAACTATTTAAAAATTTCAGATAAAAGTTGCTGAAAACTTTTCAGGGCAGTTTTTAGTTTAAAAGACTGCACATCTTTTTCTGAATCAAAACATTTTATTTCAACATTTTTGTTCAGTGATATTTTCAATTTTGAGAGTCATTGTTTGCAGCATGTAAGGTGGTGCACCACAGTAAGGTGGTCTATGGTCTTATTTTAATTTCGTAATTTCAATGCCTTTTTGTTCTGACTGTAATTACAATGTTATATACAGTGTTTCCCTGGCCATTCTGTTTTGCCCTACAAAAGTCCTCTGCCTAGAAGAAGGAAGAGCAAAGCCAAGAAGAGATACTCACCCTCACTGCATGTAAAGGAAAACCTTTCAATTATAAGAAATGTTGAAAGAGAGAGAGAGCAAAGTAAACTGAAACTGTCAGGGTCACCCCCCTTGACAAAGCTCTAAGCTACAATAAAAAGGTCATCTGTCATGTGAACAAATTTTGTGGAAGAGGGATGCCTTTTAAACTTCTATGAAAGAAACCCTGATCGGTGTGATTGCTGTGACAAACCAGTAAAATGTTCATGCTGATGAATGAATTAATAGTGACACACAACATTAAAACGATGTCAGCATGGTCTCAGGTGACAAGGTCAGAAGATGAGTAGCTTTCTGCAACCCTGTCAAATCAATTACTACAGGCCACTTCAGAGGTCAACTCATTGCCCTCACCATGATCCAGGTCTATGCTGCTATGTTACACTCAAGGGAACGGAGTGATCTGTGACCAGTGTGAGCACTGCCTAAACAACACTGCAAACAAAGACATCAGTGTGGCACCAGACAATGCAACACCAGGGCTGGAGAGTACAAAATTAATGGGGAGGCACTAGTAATGAGCAGAAGGGCTCTGCATCTTCTCCAGATCCCATATTGTGTGTCTGTATGATAAAATCAACCACAACCCTACTTCGTCCTCACAAACTAATGCTTTAGCACTTCAATTGCATCATATTTTTTATCAGGTTTCAGCCATCTTCTCTGGCATAGGCTGTCCAAGACACCTTTGGATTGTGAAAGGTAGAAAACAGATAGATGGGAGTTTTCCAATATTGTAGGTGTCATCCCATACCATACTTAGAGATGGACTGAACTTGCTCAGCATGTTTGCTTGATACTTGCAAAGCAAAACAGTCTTGAGTTTAAGCTGATGCTCATTTCTAAAGCTTTTGTTACTAAAGCAGTGTGCATGCTTAAGTACTGCAAACACTCAGTAATATTTAGGTAATCTGCAATTTCAGAAGCTGTTCTTGCCACATGCTGAATGAAGACTGTCAGTCATGCATGGTTATTGTAATCAGGTTTAAAGCAAAAAGAGCTGAGGAATACATGTGCAATTTCTGTGTTCACTGTGTCTGCCAGGATTTTGAAGTGTCATGGTAAAAATCAACTACTCTCTCTCCCCCAAGGATGTATATATTGAATTATTAATAATACAAATGCTTCCCTGCACCGTTATTTTATTTCAGTACTTTTGCATAATTACAAAAGCTCTTTCAGGACTTTGCCAGTTTTTTAAAGCTCAGGCATGCTGCATTATAAGCAAACAGAGCATTATAAATGTGTTTGTAATACAAACTGTGAGCAGAGTGTGTATTTACCATAACACAGCTGAAAAATCTGTTTTGATGGGTTGGTATTGATAGATAAAAGCTACCATGCAATGAAATAAGACAATCCAAATATATTGTTCTTTAATAAAAATATGTACTAAGGCACAGTTTTATGTAGTTTTAAAAATGTAGTATTTATTCACGTATTGATGTATAAAAAATGAGTTATTTTTCCTGCAATGTACTTTTAGAGCACATACAGTGTAATTACTGGATAATGAAGCTATCCATAGTGTAACCAGGAAATACATTCTGGGATGATTTGTAAAACCTGCTTTCATTTTTCTTTTTTTGTGTTAACTACTTCCACCACTGTTTGCCATAACAACCATAAAGGCATTGAAACTAGAAGGAACTTCTCTGGGTTGATCAGTTTATCTCTCAGGTTAGTGTGTCTAATGTTTTCTTTCCTTACTTAAACTAAGATGAACCTGAAGGACAAATTCTAGCCTCACATTCTTGATTTCAGCATTTTATGTGCCTACAAGAGTAAGAGAAATGGCACAAAGGAAGGCTGTGATGACTTGGTTTGTAGGGACACACTAGTCCTCCATATTTTACAGTAGCATTAAACCGAAGTATCAGGCACCATATTCCCTTTGCACCAAGCTCAGTATAAAGTGTAAACTACTTGCTGCTTGCTTGGTCAGGCAGTCTTATTCCTGTGGCCACATTTTAGATGTTCTACATTTTTCACTATATTCTTAAAATAAAAAGGATGAAAAAATAATTTGGATTGTATTTGCTTTTGGTTTTCATACCTTTACAACCTCAAATGATCAGTATATCCTTAAAGTGTCTTGGTGGCTTGGGTGAAGGGGAAATGAAACCCCTGAGAAAAGAGCTGAATTCCCTTGAGCAAAGTCTGTCAGCTTCAGCTGAGTCACAATGAGCTGGGCACGATCAGCCCTTCAGCGCTATTGATGAAACCTGATCCTAAAGTCATCATCTTCCTGCCAAGGGAAGCAGTGCAGTTAGATTATGCAGAAAACACATAAGTGGCTGAATCACTTTGATATTTTAACTATGCCATTTAGAAATTCCATCTTCAGTTCCAAATCATCCATCAGATACATATTTTAGTTCTTTTAGGCACTCAGTTTGTGGAAATACAAATCCCCCTGGGACAGAGCAATAATGCTGGAATAATGGGTACATTTTAATTTTGTTTTCTGTGTGTTAGAACAATCGTAACTCAGTGCCACCCCAGTGAAATACATATGCATCTAAACACAGTGTCTGTGGAAAACAAATTAAAAACTACATAAGTTGCAGAGTGAAAAAGGAATCAGATAGATTTGGAAAGTGGAAAGGGATGCTGATGAATTGTATGCAGCTTTTCCCTTGGAAAAACAAGAGCTGGGTTTGAATGCTGGTCAAACATGATCTGTGTTTCAGTACATCCTTACAACTAAAGATCATAAGTTATTTTAAAAAATGTTGAGTGTAGCAATACACATTGCTCAGTACACAGAAAGGAAAGTTGTGGTGATGCTTCCAGTGACTGAAAAACTGATGGAATTTTTCTCCCTGCTCCTGGAATTAAAAACCTGATTGAATAAATTCAAATCCTAGGTTTATATCTAGATGACTGTTATTACACTGTTGCTCAGAGTAGTTAAAATCCACAAATAACAGCTAATACATGTAAGTGCAACATTTATGTACCAGAGATTTAAAAACTTGATCCTTTGTAGAAACTTCATGATACAAACGTCCCAGAGTCATTGAATTCTGCAAAAAATCTGTTGTGATTGATCTCACAGATGTTCACAGGCTTTATAAGAAACTTCCTAGAAGTAGAGCAGTAGCTTTTAAAACTAGTTATATAGTTGTTTTGTAGTTTATTTGTTTGTTTGTTTGTTTGTTTTTTGTTTTGTTTTATTTTATGCTGTGGATCATTTTTAATCTTCTGAATATAAAAATATACAGCCCAGTTAGAATCAAAATGAAAAAAGCACATGGGAGCTATTTAGATTGGCACTGCATTTGCACAAGATTTTTTTTTACAGTAAAATCCCAGTGTAAGTCTTTGATTTTTTCCTATGACATACGATAACAAATCTGGAACTGTTATTCCACTGTTATTTGGTGGCAGAATGTCCTATTTTTTTTTGTGAAGATACATTGCCCAGAACCACAGTATCCTTATTTCTAGAACTCAGAAAAAGGTCTTTTTGTTGGGATAAGGATGCATTTTCAATAAATCAATAATTAAAAAAATATTGGGCTAGACCTGAGTTCATTTATGAATTCAAACAGAATCTGATAGATGGATCATTATAGCATTGTGCAAAAAATAATAAACCCAACGAGCCCACTAAAAAACCCTTCCAATCTAATTTACGAAATTACCATGGTTAATTGTTTTATTCAGTAGCCTACTGAACAAGATACTCACTTGTATCTACAGGTATATGTGTTCTAAACTTAAATGTCTTGAAACGGTGCTTGAAATTATTTTGTGGGACATTGTATTTCTTTCCTTGAATGTAACAAAATCCAATATGACTTGAGATAGATTTAACAGTCTGATAAAAAACATACAATTATGGAAGAAGCACTACCTAGTTTTTGGTAGCTCCCTTTTTTTCTATGGAGTATTATTTTTTTCTGAAAACCACATGGTATTCCCATTCAAGCTGAACCACTTTCTTTACTGCAATAATTCTGGTTTTTTTCCATAAAACAGTGAATAATTAAAAATGTAGACATTTAATTTTCTAAGGAAAATCCCTAAAGGAAAAAAACCCCAAACAACCTGCTGTTTATTTCTGTCTTTTAAACCGAAAGTTCTTAATATTTTCAGGTATGAGTCTTCAAATTGAATTATAATTTTTTCGTCAAGGACTGTGTTTCTTTGGGAGGGTTATATGTTTGCAAAGCACAAAGGATACTTTGAACATCGGGAAACCCATAGGAAAGCTTCTACTAAATTTACAGCAATATAGTGTACATAGGTATCTGGCACAGCTAATAGTGATTTCCAGGCAGTATTGTCTTGATTGGCAGTAATTTCACCTCCCTTAGCTGGTGCTGCACAGCTCTTGGAACCAAAAAGACCAGCTTTGGGAGACTTTTTCTAATTAATTGGAGTGGTGAACAAAGTCTGTTATTGCCTATCTTGCCGTTAAGTCAAGGCTTGTATATTTGTTGGTTGTTTGGTTCAATGAATACTTAATAGAAATTAAATTTATGTATCTGTGAGTTGTAATGAGGTAGATTACAAAAAGATAGAGAGAATTCTGCTACTTCATCATTAAAATAAGTTAGCTGGGTCCAAGAAATATTTTTTTTGTTGGAAGGAATAGCCAAACTGGAATGGGTTGGAAACTTGACAGAAGTTTGGAAGGTTATGTCTATTTTTAATACATTTTAAGAGAAAAAACTGTGAAAAAGCAGGAGTTTCAGTTACTCTTATTACAAGTTTTTATCACACCATTGTAGTAATTTTGGTTTTTATTCGATGTGAAATCAAATCAATACTCTTGTTCCACCAAAGCAGAAATTCCAATTTTTAAAAAGCTTGAGTTAATGATGTTGGTTTAAAAAAAAAAATAAGAAAAAAGCATTTCTACCCAAGTCTCTGTGCGGCCTCTGTGTGGCCTCTCTGTATTTCTAGGCTTGTAATGAGTTAAAGTTGTTCCAGTCTCCATTTGTAAAACCGGGTGCTTTGCAGTAACCCAATGCAAGAGATGCTCAAAATGAGCCCAAGTGAGGGAAGTCATCTAAGTACACAAATAGCTGGTATTCTTCACTCATCAAAACATTTAATAGGAAACCTAAATCCAAACTAAGAAATTGAACTTCTGAGTTCAAAAAGCTAATTAATCTTTGTATTCATAACTGTTCAGAGGCCCCAAGGGGACAACGTATTTTTAAGAGTGCTGGGGAATAGCAGGTGGTAGTTTTCACCGCTCTTATCAGCTGTGACGTTGAACACTGACAGACAGTTTCTGTAGGCTATTTTTCCCCCTTTTTTAATTACTCAGGCTTTGCAAAATTACCTTTTTTTCTTTAAGAAATCAAGGGGTATTATTTAGAGAAAACAGACCTACATTTGTATAAGCTGAAGGAAAATCACAACACAAAACACAGCATAAAACAGTTCTTAATATATCTCATAGAATCATTCTCAGAAATCTTTGAGAGGAAAAGAAAAGCCAAATAGCAGAAACAAAAAAGAACAAGGAGATAGGAAAAGTTTAGTAGAGACAGAATGTCCTTCTGGGGGAGATGAAATATATCCTCATTTATCAACCCTCTGATCAGCCTTACTTTTCTTCCCTGTTTCCCTGGAGGGAAATAGGAGATTTGCTCTGCTAAACCAGCATGTTTCACTGATAAGTAATGCTTACCTTGCCAGGGTCTTGCTGCTTACTGCTCTTGTTACTTTAATGGCACAGCTATTTATTTTGCTTTCACTGCAGGAAAACAAAGAATTTGGCTAATTTTTTTTTGATGTTCTGATTTAATCACCTTACATTTAGTAAGCAAAAGAGAAATCTCCAATGAAGTTTATTCCCTCTTTATCATGTCAATGCAGAAGTAAGTAATCTCTTTGTAAATCAGGTATTTCTTTCACAGTTACAAAAAATTTTGCCTCTCCTCTAGTTGATTTACCAGCAGAATAAATAGCTATGTAAAATGTAATAAATAGAATATAATGATGCATACTGGCACAATTTTTTAATTTCTTTCTATCACAGCTGATGAGTGTGAACCCATGAGGGAAAACAGAGAGGGCAACTTCCAATATTTAGAGCTGCTTTTTTTTTCATAATACTCTAAATACATAATCTGGATGCTCTTTCCAAACCTCTGTAAAAAGTCAAACTATTCCAAGACAGAGACATTATATTCTAATATTATTTTTAATTTTGCTTTTTTATCTGATAGTTATATATTTCATAATTAAAAAAATATTTAACAATCAACTCTTTATTCTTCTTTATGAAATCTACGTCCCACCAATGGCAGCATGCAGCACTTGTCACCATACATATTTATGGTTTATTTCCATTCAAAAACAGAGGTCAGATGTTTAAAATTATTGTAACATAATTATGTTTTACTATAGGCACAATCTTCAAATTATGCTGAAATATGAAATAAGTTTTTATGTGACTTTTTTTGAGCAGGATAATGGATAATAATTAAAGTGCCACAAACTTGTCTCAAGTGAGGTAATAATGATAATAATAAGGTACAAATTCTCAAAAGGAATGTATGGAAGGACTAACATTTTAAAAAGGTAAACAAAGCTAATAAATATTCTTCACGTTTTACTTCCTTGAGCTGTAACTACTTTGTTAAGTTGAAGAAGAGAAAGTATACTGATGTAGAAGTTGATGACATTTTAAACAGATATGATCACATTCCTGGCTGAACCTGGGGTCACGGAGCTATGGCTCCCCTCTATTGGGATACTGGATTCAATATCTCACAACAATATGCCTTAACTTGAGTGGCCTACTTCTTCTTTTGAGGTTTGGTCCATAGGTTTTCAGAGGCTCCTGCAGCCCAGCTTGCTGGGAAGTAGGTGCTCAAATGCAGCTTGGGGAAACCCACCTTCACCAGTAGCAAACAACAGAGCAGTTCAGTAGGGTCCAGTTTCAATATTTCTATAACAAACCTAATCCTAAGAATTTTCTTTCCAACAGCAGCTTAAGATCTGTAGCCCTCTCATCTGTTTTGCAAGGAAAGATTTACCTCCAAATATTGTACTTCGGCAGGGACGCTCTGAATTTGTTTAATCTGCTTTTGAAACTCTCCTACTTTTCAGTACCCACAGCTCCCTGGGAAAGATCCAAGGGTTATTCCAAATTACAGTGGATTCCCCGAACCTACTCATGGTACTTTTTAAGCCAGTACTGTATTCTACTTCTTTCGCCTCCTTAGGGTTTGGTCAAGAGGCTCATTTAAGCAAAGAAAGCAAAATATATACTTCTGAAAAAAAGAGTTTAGGAAGACACAATCAGGTGTTTTTTATTTTTTTTTAATCAAGAGCCCTACCCTGGCCCTTAGTTATTAAATTATTTTTATTGAGTTATAAATGTCATGGTTAAGATGTGTATGTCTTTGTTGAAAAAAAAAAAAGAATATTAAGAAAACCAGATTTTAGGCAGGACAATTTATTGATAGAAGTAGAAATTGGAGTTCAGTGGAAATAAATTAAGTAGAAAACAACTAGCAAGGGAATGTAAAGTTATTTCAAAAGTAAACAATTTGAAAGGACCTATTTTCATTAAAATCTTCTTTGCGATGTAAATCTCAAGATTCTTGATTTTTGCTTATTTGTGACGAATAAGACAAAGCCTCAAATATGTTGAATGCTGACATTTTTCTTCCAATCAGAACTCAAGTAATAAAGTATGTATTTTATTACATGGGATATTATTCAAACTAGTTAAATTTCTTGGAATCGTACAGTCGAGGAAAGTCTTTGTAGGAATAGTCTGTGTCTCAACACTTCCCTCCATGACTTTTAAAACTATACAAAACCTACCAATAATAAAGAGTTGAGTCTTTTGGCATTCACACACACATTTTTAATGTATATGGATTCAGTATGCCTTTATTATTGTCCCTATACAAACCAACTTAATTTTCCCTATATAAACAGAAAGACAAATAATTCTGGTCCTCAAGAGATTTCAGTATAAATTAAAGTATTATAACTCAGATGGCAGGACATAATGTGTGAGATTAAGGGTAAATATTATTGGTAAAGAATTGTTTTTTGGATGACTTGCACTGTTAGAAACTACATTTTTAATCATAGAACAGTCAGGGTTGGGAATGACCTTGAAAGATTATTTGCTCCAAATTTTGTGGGAAAGGTAGCATAGAGGAGATTAACTAGAACCTATTTATTTCATTCAAACCACTTTCTTTCTAGAAGGGCTAAAATTATTCACTGCCAATTCTGAGATAGATCATTAGTTACTCTGGAATAATTCGCTATTCTAGATATTCATTATATAGCTTATGGAGTAAGAATGAAACTAGTACATCTGAAAATGAAAGGCTGCAGAAAGTCTGATAAAGTCTACATTATTTTAACCATCACCAGGATACTGCCTCACAAACACTGGCTTTATTATTTGCAAAGAGGACAGATGTTCAATTTCAATAATAACAAAAATCCCCAGAGCTCATATTCACGTATTTTGGGGGAATAAGTTATTTTATAAAATTTTAAATAACAATTTTCCTGCCATGTTATTGCATTAATTATTCCTTTAACTGTGGTACTTCTTAGAGCTCTACAGAACTGTCATACTCTTCATTAAAGCTGCAGCTTAATTGGCCTTAAAATATTTAATATGAATAAAAGCATCCTTGGCAATGAAAATGATTGAAAATGAAAAATTAATTTAAATGGTCTCAGATGTTAACAGTGCTTTACATGGACTGAAGGCTAGAAAAAGACAAATTACAAAGAATGCTAAAATAGCACTATTGTTTCTTAAAAGTTTGTGTGCCAATGTATTATATCAGGGATTATATTAAACTGCCTCTTCTTGTTTGATCTAAACAAAAAATAATTTTGTACCAGGAACTGTTTTCAATGACCTACATGGGTTTTGTATCCAGACGTTGTTTCAAACTTTGTGACTTAGTAATGAACAGGGGAAAAGTATCACTGAAATTTATAGAATTTATAGAATTAAATTATTTTGCATTTAGAAGTGAGGGTATGTGAATAATATGAAAAGGTCCGCACAGGTCCAGGTAAATCAGGAAATGTCCTGATTCGATCTCACTAGATGAGGCCCAGGGAAATGTTCCTTCTGTTCCACCAATTTCTACTTCTACAGATAAATTATCCTACTTAAAATTTGGTTTTCTTAATATTCTTTTAAGTTTTCTGAGTTGGAAAGATTATAATACCTTGCTAAACACATAGTGTCTGCTTCTAACATTTCAACACTATCCAAAAGAAGAAATTGTAAACTTGTATTTGCAGAAGATAATCACTTGGTTGTAGTTAGTGAAGATATGAAGCTACTTGTGCCCCTGGATAGACTTTAGGCAAAATGCCGAATGATTTAGTAAAGGCATCTTGAAGATTCAGTGCAGGTAAATGATGCTCATGTTCCTATAAAAGTTTCAACTGGACTTCTGAAGACTGAATAATACAAAATTCTTGTTGAAATTAAATATATTAATGAGATCATAAACTTACCTGATTTTGCCTGTCTAAGAGTGAATCCTGTAGTAATATTTTTTCATGTGAATACCTTTTATTCTTAATGGTATAGGCATTATAGGTCCCTTCAGTGAGTGATTTGTCCCATCATGAGACAGATGCTCTACACAGCAGGAGTGACTCACCCACTACAGGGGTTAATTTCTATTGATTCGAGTGGGAATTTCTTGCACATGGTAGCATGCTGTGCTTAATAATAGGTATATTTGTTATTATACAAAAGCAATAATGTACATTTAGCTATTTAACAAAGATACCTAGAAGTACTTTCTATTTATATAACACATTACTCAAAGGAGAAAGAGAAAGTGGGTAATTTAAATGAGCAGCTACTCTAGATATTTCTCCCAAATTACTCCTATGCCTTTGAAACAAATTAAAAAAATTAAATTTAAAAACCTCACCAAAACCATCTCTCTGACAATATATTGGCTTGATGATTTTCCCTAATTACTCTAAGGAAATGTCTTTGTTTTTTTCCCTAGAGGACAAGAGTCTGACTCAGTGTTGAAGGGTAAATTCTTCCATATTCTGTCCAAGCTTGAAAAAATATTTCTTTACTCTAAAATGTTTACTCCTTTTATTTAATTTTTTTCCCTTAAGAATGAAAAGGGGATTTATGAATTCACAGAGAAAGAGGAAAACAAATTAATATATTATTTTTTAGTTTGTGGGTCACTTCAGAGAAACAGAATAAGACTAGATCTTTATTTTAGAATGTTTAAAGACTTAATCCACTCACTGATCATTTAATGCAAAAAAACCTACAAGTATTCTTGAAGCAATTCCAGTTGTTTAGGAGTTTTCTGCTCTAACTTTTAAGTCACAATCCACTTGCTTATTTCAGACTCAAAATGTATTGTAACCATCGGCTATACTCACAGTGCAAAATATTAATAGCTCTTCATACTCTATCTGCGTTCTTTGACAGCCACACATGAATAAACATCAGCTACATTCAGAGCAAGAGTATAACAATGCTGTCATTGGAGATGAACAAAACAGCTCAATGATTGAATCATCAAATCCAGAGCAGTTCCCAGCCCAAGGGGATATATCTTGAGGATATATCAAGCATTAAATTGCTCATTTGATTCCAGCCAGGTTTCAGCTTTGTTTGCCCCACAATATTTTCAGGTGAACCTTTGTTGAACTGTTTACTCTTCTCAAGGTAAATCACCCTTGGAGCAACACTGACTGTCCCTGCTGAGGGGAAATGAGGATTTTTTTCCTCATTTCTTTGTGACACAAAGAGCAGCAATGTCTCTAGACCATACTCCCCATCCTGGGAAATAAAGCAATCATTTTTGCTATTACACTTGCTATCAGCATAGCACAAGGCTTCCAGTTTCCCCTTTTCACCTCTCACAGCTTTCAAGTTTCTTGTCTGAATGCTCTTAATCATTTTCAAATTTTCTTTTTGACGGATTCAATACTCCGATAACTATTACTTTGCAATGCAACACACAGTAACCCCGATTTTCCATTCACTGGATTTTCATCATTTTCTGAGGGAAAAAATAGTACTTCATTACATATCTATTCATCTGTGTCCTTGGTAAAATGCAACATTATCACATGCAGAATCTGGGTTATTTATTTATTTATTAAATTGTTTGTTAGAGAGAAAAAGAGGAGATAGTTGGGTGATAAAAAGGATATTAATGCACAGGGTTTTTGAAAGCAAAGTTTAAAATATCATTACTACTATCTATTAAATGGATACCTTGTATCACCAATGTAATATTTATATTATATGATGATATAGACTTTTGGATAGCAATTAAGGGTTAGATTAAAAATCATAGCTAAATAATATTTTCAAGTCTTGGTATAAAAAACTAAATCAAAATTCAAAACAAGATAATGGACTTTTTTGTATTATTTTTCATCCATAAACTCCACTCCTCAACATTAAGGACTTTCGTGTCATAAAACTGGTGATATAAAGTATTATAATGTTTTGCACTAATTTTCATTTCCTTGTTGTTCTTTTTCAGAAAGAATAAAGCAGTTTTCTCACACAAGGAAACATGTTAGCTTTTTCATGGTATCAGGAATCTCATTTTTGCCTGAGGCTGATAGCAGAAATAAGGAGTGATGGTGACAGAGGAGAGAACCCATCTTTCTTAGAATCACATTTAGAATCACTGCTATTAAAGAGGAGACCACAGAAATTTTGAAGAACACATTTCTGTTCAGTAGTTCTTTGTAATAGATATTGCTCCACCACTGGTATTTAAATAAAAACCCTAACTGCCTCATGCAAAAAGTTGATTCAGCATTACGACTAATGACCTGATGTGCAGGGTGTGAGTCATAGGAGCCACTGAAGATGTTGGGATGTGTGGGCAGGAATGAGGAGGAACCAGGCCATGTCTGAAACAAGGAAAGATTCATAAGGATTGGCTCTAAGGATGCTCTATTTTTGTAGAAAAACTACAATAAATGAGTTGATCATATGGATAAATAGATAAAGATGGAAAAAAAGAGGCAATATATTCCTAACATGTCTTTGGTCCTTTGGACACATTCTATTGTAACTTCAGCTTGATTTGGTGTAGTATTGAGTTTGAGATTTACGTAAAATTTAAAACATCCAGCCCTCAAGAAGAATTCAGTGGTAATAAAGAAATAACGTTCTTACAGTTAATTAAAACATCGTGAGAGAATGTTGCCATTTTAGAAAGAAATATTTATGAACATGAAAGCAAATACTAGAGGTTTCTTATGTAATGAGATTTTTATTATTGTTGTTAGAAGTTTCTTTACGGAAGTTATTTTAAGTTCACTTAAGAATAAAATACTAATTCCTAATTCCAAAAGTTTGGTTTTTAGTTGCATAGTAAATTTACAACTTATTATTTCATAAAATGTTAAGAGAATTTCAATTAAAAAATCTCGTAGCAATTTAAATAATATTTCTAAATGTTGCAAAAACATCTGTTATGCTGTGGAAGAGCAGCGATTAACCAAGATGCTTTTGCTAGCTTACACATTTTCATGACATGGATGCAGCCTTGTTGTGGAGAAAAGCTGCATGGTAAATTATGCACTACAGGATTACAGGTCTGTGTTCCAGTTTAGGAGGACCAATAAGGACCCTAATAAAAAAGACCATGGGTCAAGAGGGAGATTTGCATCTCTCCTTTCAAGATATGCTCCTCATTTTTTTCAGATTTTTGTTGTCTTCCCTCCCCCTTCTCATGCCATAGGCACCTGGGGATAACAGTCCACATTTGTTTTTAAGTCAGTACAAATAAATAATAATAACAACACTATAAAAGGCAGAAAGTGTATTTCTAATGCATTAAGTTGTCTGCACTATGGAATTAATATTCACACATACAAATAAAAACAAAACAAAATAAAATTATATTTGTGGGAGAAGGCAATAGAAAAAAAGAGTCAAGGAAACTACAAAACACTAATATTTCTTAAAAATCTGTTGCTTACTGCATAAAATTGAAATTACAGTTTTTCATTCTAATATGTTGGCTTCTATTTGTTGTTTGAAAATGTAGTTGATGTAGTCATGTAATCAAAAATAAACCTTTCCTAGGACCTCTAGTGAAATTAATGTTAAATGACACAACAGCAAGTTACTTCTAAAATGGAATGCTCTTTGTATTAACATGATAATGCACATCTGAATATGCTGAACATTGTGAAATGTTGCATATAGCAACAAAATCTTGCAGCCTCTCTGAGTTCATCACTGTGTGTGTGTGTGCCTGTGTGTCTGTGTGAGTGTGTATGTGTGTGTACACAAAGAGGAGTATTTTCCTATCGTTTTCAAATTTTGACTTGGAAGTCATTGGCTATCTGTGTCTGACTTTCAAAACAGCGTTCCAATATGCATTCAATAAAAGAAAGAAAGCCAAAACAATTAAAAAAAGGTTTAATTTCAATAAATGGGTTAACTCCTCCTATATAAGGCAGGAACTTCTGAAGTCTTTCTGGAGCTGGGTTCATCATTGGTGTCAGACATGAGAGGCAACAGATATATCCCTAACTCTCATTTCTTTCTTTATTCCTTCTATTTTAACTTCCTTGTTTCTCTTTTTTTTTTTTCTGATTTTCCCCCAGTTTTCCCTCCTTTTTTTTCCTTTTCCTTTTCCTTTTCCTTTTCCTTTTTCATTTTCTTTTTCTTTTCCTTTTCCTTCTTTTCTTTTTTCTTTTTCTTTTACTTTTTTCCTCTTTCTTTTTCTTTTTCTTTTCCTTTTCTCATTCTTTTTCTTTTTGTCTTTGCCTTTCTTTTTTCTTTTTCTTTCTTTTTCTACACCTGCATCTACTTTTATATCCCAAGCACACTATTTACACCTAAATATGTGAACAGAGAGTAAACAGAACAAGTAAAGCAAGTAAAACAGAACAAGAATAGAGCAAACAAAATTTCTTTATGAGAATCATGCAGTAGCCAGTAACTGAATAACTTATTTTCTACTTTTAGGATTGTGACTTTATTATCTCAAACCACAACTAAGAAGAGATTAAACTAAATTGTAGCCACTGACTTTTATTTGTTAGTCACCGAATAATTTTTTGACCACAAATATAAGAAATGGGAAAACACTGATTTTTCTATAAAACAACTTCAAAAAAATTCTCTTGTTTTGAGTTTCTCCCAGGTACAAAATATCTGCTGAGCAGACTTGTGTAGTTCAATCTGCCTCTGGGTTTTCATCATGTCCATTTTACTTCTGAAAGTCTGCGTTGGTGCATGTAAAGCAGTGGTTCTCCTTCATCGAAGTTAATTGAGTAAGATTTAGCAAATTGAATTTGCTTAAAAAACAATTTTATAATAGTTATCTGGGTGAGTTAATGAACACTTAGTATATATAGTAAAGATATGAAAGAGGAAGTAAATTAAGGTTGACACAGAAACTCAATATCTCTGATGCAAAATGTTCTGAGAAGATTGCTTTTACTTTATTTTCATCAATCTTTTCAGGAGAGATTACAAAATTTAACAGCCTTACAAAAGGTGTCACTTTATCTGATGGCATCCAAAAATGAATCTTCATAAGCAGTGGTGTTTCAAGCCATTTTTAACTTTGCAAATATTTTAACATTTCAGTCAGATAGATTTGGATTTACTAAAGGTCTATTAAGCCTGACCTTGCCCTTTTTTGTACAGAGTGCTTTATTATTTTTCAGGTTAAAGGACACAAGTAATGTTTCATCAGCCTAGCTGAAAAAAAAAAATGGAAAAGATGGATTTGACAGAAATATTAAAGGATGAAAGAGAAATTAAAAGAAAGGGAAAATGGAAACTACTGGGCTGGAAAGAATTTATTGAAGTTCCTCAAGGACCAGTCTGGAAATAACCTAATTTAATATTTGTAATCATGGCATGATCTAAAGTAGTTTGACCTAAGTAGTTTATTAGTCATATTTGTAAATGATGCAAAGTGGAAGACATCATCAATACAGAGAAGGGAGAGCATTGTGAAACATGAACTGAATTTTAAAGACTGGAATAAGAGAAATGGGGTGAAATTTAGCAGTATAAAAAGCAAGGTCATGCTTTTGAACAGAAAATGATATAGAGTACACAATGCTGAGGGAAAACACTGGGATCCTGAATATAATGTAGTACTGTGATTGCTCACATTTAGGAACAGTTAAACAAATTCAGAATAAATACATGAAGAGACTACAGAACAGATAGTGGAAAGACAAAAATGTATAGCATGGAAAAAAAGAGTCATAAAATAGAAGGTTCTGAGAATACACAATGCTTTGTCACAGAAATAAATGTGTCAGGGGAATAAACACTAGAGACGTAAAAACAAAAATTCCCTTAAAAGCCAAGAACAAGATTTGGCATGGGAGAAGATGGGTATAAACAATCTGAATAAATTTAGGGTAGAAATTAGAAGAAGGCTTCAGCCCATCAAAGGAAAAAATTTTGGGAGGTCTTTCCAACAGTACATGAGGAGAGAAGCAAACCCCATCAACTTTGCCAAAGATTTCATGATGCAGATGTTTGGTTTATGACTGCATAATGTGATCACCTGACATGACAAAGAAGTGGACTCACTGCCTGTGTTAGTGATTGCTGGAGTTCTTGTGTTCATAGCATCATCAGATTTATTATCATTCCATAGCCATTCTTTTTTAGCAACAAAGGGATACTTATATAAATAATTTCCTACAGAAAGTATTCTATATACTTTTATAACCATCTCTATTAAAACTACCATGTAATACCACAAAAATTTTTGAAGGCTAGTAAATTATTGGACTACTGAAAAACTACATTAAAACTACAGAATCAAAAAATGTATGAGAACAAATTTGTATTACTCCTATGGGTTTAAAGGATTGACACTGAGCTAACCCTCACTGTAGTTTCATCATAGCTCTCTCCAAAATTATTCACTTAAAAAAATTCCTCAAAAAATTAAATCAATCACAAAATCTGTTTTAAGGACTGAACTATTATTAAAAAAATTTCACACTTCTTCCTGGAGAATAAGATTTCCACTGACACCAGTGGAAGCTTCTCATTCACTGTGTGTCTTTTTCTGCTTATTGAGCTTACAGGACTGACCTCAAAAAAAAAGTGCTAAGATATATGAAGTAACTGCAACAGGGTCTTTTTTAAAAGGATAATAAGGAATAAAGCTCCACTGTAAGAAAGTGCATCCAGACAAAATCTCAAACAAGTGTCCACAATAGACATACAATAAAGGATTTAGAATAAATTGCTGAATATCAACTGTTAGATACCCAAATCCTACTGTTGCTAGGCTTCTTCTCAGAGACCCCAGACAATGAAATTACCTCTTTCCCAAGAAAGAGCACTGTCAGCTGTGTAAACAGGGCATGGAACAAGAGATGTTGTTAAGGCAGGGTCTCCATTGGGTAGTAGAGACGACAAGCCCTCCAGAAATCAAGGAGTCATAACTGACCAAATATTACACAGGAAGTAAGACTCAGTCCCAAGTCCAAATAACTTATCATTCTTTTTAAAAGAGATATACATGGCTACACTAAACTTCCATGACATTTATAAGTTGCTGTCAGCTAGTTCTGATGTTAGGAATTTGGTGAGTTTGCCTTTCCTCTCCGTTCTGGTGGTCCTTTTCCCCTTTACACTTCATTTATGAGGACAAACACAACTCCGTGTGTGGTAAAGTAGGTTGTTGAATGAACCTGGACTACAGTTAAGCAGATCTGAGTGTGTTTCTGTTTGTTTATTTAACTGGGATCAGTTTCCCAGAAGAACAATTTTTCAAGTATTTGCCAACTTCTAGCAAACGAAATTACCTGTGGAGCTATTGAGATACATCATATTTGCAGTTCTGGTGTCCAATTTCTTTCAGAAGTAGCTAATTTACAGAAAATAATTTCAGATTAATGTAGGTTGCTTTGTACTGTATCTAACCAACTTAATTTATTTAGCACAAAACCTTTATTGAAAAGTGCCTGGAAATCAGAATGTTATTATATTTGGGAATGAACTGCCAAATGTTTAAACACAGTGCTTTCAGTTCTGAATCTCAAGAGCTCGCAGCATTTGAGGTTAAGATATGGTGTCAACACCATCAACAATGAATAAATAACTGAAGAAAAATGGCATTTTAATGTTAAGATATAATAAGACCTACTCAGAGTGCCCAGCCAGGACCTTGTTAAAATTGTACTGAGCTCAATCAATGAAATCAAATGTTTTATCAGCAAATTCTGCAATTGTTTGGTAGGCAAGCCCAACTGGACTGACTACATGTCAGCTATTTTTCAATATGACAGAAATAGTAATGGATCATCTGGAGTGCTATTATTTAGTGCTAATGAATGATTGTTTGGAGAGGGAAGAAAAATCAATTATGACAGCTGTGAGAGCTGCTGCCTCTGTATCATCATTCCAAAAATAAATAGCAAAGCTGCCTGCTAAGGTAGGAAATCAGCTAGCATTCCCTGTGAGACGTGAAAGTTATAGGCAAAGAAGCAACTCTAACTTGTGTTTACTGTGCATAAACAATGATGGTGCCCCAAGGTAGAAGCAGAAGTCCTTGAACTACTAAAAAAACCCAGTACTTTTTCCTACTTGTATTGCAAGTGCTCAACAGGCTTTCTCTCTCCAGGCAGAGACAACTTTTCCTTGAGCATCAAACTGTTGGGTTTTTTTTGGGAAACCTTCATGCTTGATCCAAGATGAACAGTGGCTGAGAGGAGATGACAGGTTAAAGACCATCATATTTAGAGTGCTAAGAATTTAAGGGATAACACATGTTTAAAAAACAACAAGACCATAATTTAAAATAAACAAAAAAAAATTATTCCATGACAAAACTAGCAGACACATAGGGCAATTTAGACAGAATCCAAATAGGACTGTTCTCACTCTAAAACTAGAAAATGTGCTGCTTGTGAGGAACACTGTTCAACTAAACAGAGCCAAAAGTCAAATGAGAAACACGGTTTCAGAAAAGATAGTATGCAGCATGTTGGATCCCTTCTAAAAAGACTGCAATGAATGAAACTGTTTAAAATTCCTAGGGATTTTTATATATATCAATATGCACATAGATAGATAGATAGACAGATAGATACAGATAGATATATACATTGATATAGAAACAGACATGGGCATTGGAGTCATCTGACAAAATCTCATTTGAATTTTGCCATCCTGTATTAAATTGATTGCCAAGGAAGATCCTGGTTTCTGTCAACTTTCCAGGACAGAGGGAGCCCTCATTCCCTTCTTGAGATCAGAAGGAAATATGACAATGAAGCTATGGAGTTGGATTATGCCAAAGCTCACAGAAGAGTGCTGAAAGCCAGTTACCTCTTCATTGCCTTCTCACTCCCAGCCCTTACGGATCAAACCCGGTGGACTAGCTATTGTCCTGTTCAATAGCAACATGCTGTTACCTGTGTTCCACTCTGCTTTTTCTCTCCCATCAGTTCAGAGGAAGAGGAGAAGGAGAAGGCATAGAAGGGATGGATTGAGTGTGCAAGCCACTTTTCCACAGCTTTCTTCTGTGTGTAATGACAGCCATACATGAACTCATTCAAAGAGCAGAACATAAATGTATGGTCAGAACCTTGACAGGTTGATTCAGCAGAAATCTTCCTTTTAATATCAACAGATTTTGATCAGGGTCTGAATGTATAATGCAGACATGAAAAAGCAAATTACTGCAGAAATCTCATCTTCAGGATACCTAACATGACAGGCGTCCACTGACAAATAGCAAAGAAGTAGGACAGGGAATAGACAATACGTTAAAAATAATAAGCTTATGAATTTCATTAAACGAAGCAAGTTTAATTTGTGAATTCGTTACTCTAGTGACAAGCTGCTAAAACATCAGTTGTACTAATGTGTCAAAAAACTAGACACTTATTGAAGGAGACTAAACTTTCCATTATCTGAAACTCCCTTGGCATGGAACATGATTACTACAGACAGTTGCTAATATGCCTTACTATGAATTTGTCTGGTAACTAATACCTTTGATTATCAATTGAAGTTAGTGTTTTAGTTATTTTAGCACAATTCAATATGACAGCACAAAGGGAAATTTGCCACTAAAGTCAAGGTCAGAAGGAGAAGGATATTGATTTAGCTATGGGACTTTTTGAGGGAGCTATTACAAACTTTAACAAACATACCATATAAGTTAATGCTGGGAAAGGAATTCTAGAAGAGTACAAAAACTGATGATGCAGTTATGACAGCAATCCCTTTGAAAAAGATGAAAAACTGGCAGGGAACTGACTATCCAACATCTACCAAATCTGGAACTACTTATGTCTTTCTGGGAAAATAACCTTGAAGGCAAATGACAGACTTGTGGGGGCAGACAGGTGTAATCTAGCCTCATTATTCTTAAACACAGCAGGAGGTGATAACTAGCTCTGTGTAAGCAACTAAAGTTGTTACAAAATATGAAAGCTGAGGCTATTACTGGTCCTCAGTCGTGGAAATCATTAAAAATTATTTTCCATAGATATTTCCCATGGTATAAAACTACGTAATGTTGGTGCAAGTTGGAAAGGGAAAAGATAGAACATTTGATTTCTTTACAGGCGAGCAGTATGTACGACGTTACAAAAGTAAGACAAAATAGTTTTCTCTTTGATTTGGATCTTTCTGATGGCCCTAATTTCTGAATGCCTCTGGCAGAGCCCTCTGACAGTTTACTATAGAAGTCCGATGACAGTCCAATAGGAGGATTTGATAAATATAGATATATAGATATGTATATCTCTCTATATATATAAATATATATATATAAATATATATACTACATACACATGTAATAAAGCTTCATAGCCAGAAAAAAAACATTTTGCAGGACTGCTGAATATACCATTGGTCAGTTTCAAAAATATATAATTAATAATCAAGGACAACTGCAGATCTCTTGCAAGCCTTCAGTTCCAGATAAGAGGAAAGATCAATATAATTTTGTTGCTGTTTATTTTCTCTGAAGTCATTTGTCATGCTGTGAAAACCTACAGATGGAGTTTTGAGGACTTGCAATTTTTTCAAATAAATATAATTGTGGTAAGTATAGTCCAGGTTTTCTTACAGCAAATACAAGGTAATTGTCTTCTGACTTGAATATTGCTTAAAATCCGATCCCTGAACTGAACCAATGTAAATTAAAAAATAATCTAGTGTAATAATTCACAGTATTTTTAATTTCAAATTTCATTTCATTAAAATCAAAACTTTTGTTCAATATAAACAGTCTGCCTTACGTTTGGTGTTTTAATATTTGCACTAAAAATAACTATTTGACTTGATTTGGAAAAGAAATCATATTTAAGTTATAACAAATTGAAATGTTGAAAATATTGAATGACAGCAATATTGTAAAATGAAACAACCTTCCCCCTTGTTCATCTGTTCACTGGAATTAGGTAGAAACAGAGACCTGAACTTTTCTAGTGAATATAACAAGTAAACAACAATTTTGATGTGATTGTAAATTCTATAAGCATTACAAGTGTCTACAATGTGGTTTATTAGTACTGTGTATCTCAGTGGTCTGGTCAGAAACAAGGTTATTGCATTTCAATATGGTTCCTATTCCTAGCTCCTCATCTAGGGTGAGCTTCTAGGTTTGGATTAATCCTATCTAGCTTTAGACATCTGATTGATTTACTGTCATTGAGATATATCTGCCTTATATGCGTAATGCAACAGAATAACACTTTTCTTGGGTTTGCCCCACTAAAAACTACATGGAATTTGTGGTAAATGGCGTTGCATACTCCCATAACAAACATAAATAATATATAAGGCTTCACCCTCCTGTTTCCTGAAGTCAGGCAAGCATTTCTTGAACCATGCAAAACCTTGAGCAATTTCCCATGCTCAAAATGCCTTGGGTTGGCAGAAACAAGTTATTAGGAAATAATTTCAAACCATACATATTCATTTATGGATATATATACAGAATATATTAAAATATCATATTCTACTGGCTAAGCATTGTGTTTACGTCACATAAACATTAATGAGGATTTGAGGGTCACTAAATTATCATTATCAGAGCTTGGCCTTGAAAGTAGCTAAAATTGTTTAGTGTCAGCACAGCTTGATTTCATAGCCATCTTATAAGAACACTTGATGCTAAAACCTCCTTAGTATGCACTCTATGCACAAGTCTAATCTAAAAAATCAACACATTACAGGGTTTATTGCCTTATTATCCATTTACAAAATCATGATCCTTCTCCTATGTTCAAGGTAAACCTTGACATGATATCTTACATATAATTATGGTTTATAAATGATAAAACTCTTCATCAGCAAGGTCTCTCAAGAGCCTGATTTCTTCTGCCTACTTAATGAAAAGGTTTAATATAGGCAGCAGAGCAGTGTGTCTAAATATTCTAAGAGAAGAATATCTTTCCATACAATTTCAGTGCAGAATTCCCAATGGTTTTTATCATATCTTATGTTTGACAAATTTTCAGTGGCCATAGAACAGAATGGAGATACATAGATCTGTTTCAGGGGTTAGTCTTAAATTTAGGTATTTGATTCCTCATCTCGAAAAAAAGAAAGAAAGAAAGAAAGAAAGAAAGAAAGAAAGAAAGAAAGAAAAAATAAGAAGAAAGAAAGAAGAAAAAAAGGAAAGAAAGGTTGTTGTGTTTCATAGTTAATTTTTCTCTCCCTGTAGGCAATCAAGGCAATCCTAAGGATACCTTCAGATGTATGTATGAGAAAATTAATAATCTGTAAAGGTGCATTTCTTTCAGAATTAATACTGGAAGTCTCAATGACATTATTGTACCACTAAAATGCTGAAAAAATTGCAGATGTAAATCTTTTGTTCTCTCTCTACTCTGTGTGCAGCAAGAGAGCTTCAAGTATTTTAAAACAGAAAGGCTAGGGATATGCCCGTGGTCTTTTCATGGTGTTTTTATTGGAGGCATGGAGAGATAGCAGTGAAGTTTCACTCATGTCTTCCACTAGTTTAATCCTGTTGAAGTTTAACCCCACTGAAGTTTGACCCTGGTCAGCAAAACAAAGCCATAGACATGTTGGTTAGGAGATGCCACTTCTCACTTCCTTAAATATATATTCCATTGCATAAATGATCCTGTTTCCAGGTAGGGTTTCTTTCAAACACTGTTCAGTCTAATTTGAAATATTTTGAAACAAGTTTACAGATGACACACAACTGGGAGAAGCTGTTAACTCCCTCAAAGGCAGGGAGGCCCTGCAGAGAGATCTCAATAAATTGGAGGACTGGGCAATCACCAACCAGATGAAGTTCAACAAGGGAAAGTGCCAGATTCTGCACCTGGGATGGGGCAGCCCTGGATGTACGTACAGACTGCGGAATGAGATGCTGGAAAGCAGTGTCATGGGAAGTGACCTGGAGGTGCTGGTCAAGGGCAAGTTGAATTTGAGTCAGCACTTCCCTGGCAGCCAGGAGGGCCAACCATGTCCTGGGGGGCATCAGGCAAAGCATTGCCAGCCAGTCGAGGGAGAGGATTGTCGCGCTCTGCTCTGCGCTGAGGTGGCCTCAACTTGAACATTATGTGCAGTTTTGAGCACCACAATATCACAAGGATATTAAACTCTTGGAGAACATCCAAAGAAGGGCAGCGAAGATGGTGAAGGGCCTTGAGGGAAAGTCGTATGAGGAATGGCTGAGGTTGCTTGATCTGTTCATCCTGGAGAAGAGGAGACTGAGGGGAGACCTCATTACAGTCTACAACTTCCTTGTGAGGAGAAGAGGAATGACAACCAGTGACACGACCTGAGGGAATGGCCTGAAGCTCTGTCAGGGGAGGTTTAGGTTGGATATTAGCAAAGGTTCTAAACCCAGAGGGTGTTTGGGTGCTGGAACAGGCTCCTCAGGGAAGTGGTCACAGCACCAAGGCTGACAGAGTTCAAGAAGTGTTTGGATGATACTCTCAGACAATGTGACCCTTGGGGATTGGTCCTGTGCATGGCTAAGGGCTGGACTTGCTGATCCTTGTGGGCCCTTTCAAGTCAGCATATAGTGTGATCCTGTGATTTTGTGAATTAGAATTTCCTGGAAGGAAGGCTTCACAGGCAAATAATTTTCCTGGTATATACAAGTCACCAGGTGTTACAACTGTATTTTTCTTTCTGAGTTCCACATCTCTTAAACTCTAAGTCTAATAAGCAGTACTACTCTGATGTACAATGCTTCCCATAGTGGGATCTCAAAGAGTTGAAACAAACATTAAGTAGTTTGCAAGACTTCAGAGAAGCTAAAATTTAAATATAGTAATTGAGTGAGATGAATGGATAAGTTTTAAGGGAGGTTAGCAAGAAAACACTTCTAGGAAAACTGCTGGAAACTGCAAACAAACATTCTTTTCCTTTTTTTGATAAAATTGTTTCATTAGGGGTTTTGGAAACCCACAGTGTGTGCTAACAGTGGATGCTTGCAGTTGGGAGAATTTCACACAATTGTGTTTCCATTGAGAAAAAATAGATTTAATGTATTTTTGATATAAAATTTTAGCACGAAATAGTTCCAGTGATCCTGAGGTTTGGTGTACACCCAAACACAGAAAGAGTATAAGTGCATTGTGAAGGCTGGGACACCAAAGTTGGTTTTAGCTAACACTGGGTTGGAAATTCTTCCCCACAGGATCAGTTGAAGGTTTGAAGAAGGAATGAAATTTTCTTCTGTGTTTGGACATGGTAATGCTAATAGTTTTAACATTACAGCATGTGTTGGAAGACTGTTAAATATTCTGTTTTCCTTTCATTACTTCTGTTATGGTCTGTCCAGTGTTTATAACTCCAGGAGGTGACAGACCAAGTTGTCGGAGATGATATTCCAAGTTCTCTGTGGGTTGACATTTCCCAAATTACCTTCTTAAATTTGAACAGAAGCTTTTTTTTCCATATAAAACAGAAATGGAAGCTTGGAGGTCATCCCTCTGCTGCCGAAGTGGGAGCCCCTTGTATGGATTTTATTTTTTATGGATTTCCGACACTGTTCCTTTTCAGAAGACCTTCTTTTACATCAGCTGATTGCTCCCAAGCCCTGCAAGAAAGGACTCAACTCTTTAGCAAGTTGCCTAATCCCTGGGATTACCTGTTTAGGCTTCAGGAGATAAAACTGTTAGCACTACCACTGATGATAAATGTCATTAGTTTCAGTTAAAAAAAAGAAAAACATGATAATCTCAGTAATAAATTGTAGTGTTTCAGTTAATAAAACAGATATCTTGGGTGCTGGAACAGGCTCCTCTGTATCTTTCTAGTAATTTCTGTATTCTTGGAAGTAACTTCATTTCTGTTTAAAACATAGATTACAGATTAGAGAAGATAAGAGAACTATTTTTCTTCTACAAATAAAGTTTAGGTGTCGCCCATCTCTTCTGCTTTACTTATCCTAGATGTCCAAATAGAGCATAAGGCAGAGTATTCAGCAGACATTGATGCATTGCAGGTAATTCCCTACTCATCAAATTACACTTCACAGGATATTAAAATGCCACATAATTAGACTCGTTTCACAGAGATTGCAGTTTTACTGCTCTTGCTTCTTATTTCTATCTCTTCATCTGTTGGTACACCTCAAACTGGGGCAGATTATTCCACAGACCTTTTAATCCCTCTAAAACACAGATATATATTTTTTTTCTGAAGTCCATACATTTCAAGAAGAGTGTTTCCATTGTCCTCTTTAAACTCCAAATTAGTTTTCATGATCAAATTCTAATCTGATTTCCAAATTTTAATCTGAATTATATTAATTAAAACAGGTACAATATATAGAGAATGAATCAGATGTTAAATTATCCTTCCTACAGCAATAGTTCAAACTTTCACTTACATTTCAGAGCGAGTAATAATAAAAAAAATTTCCTGGCAAAACATGTCTGTCAACATGATTTTTAAATTCAGTCTTAAAAAGAAGCAGAGTATATGTTTCTTATTGAAAAAGAAATATTTCTTCTCCATTAGTAATCAGGATATCTATTAAACAGAAGCTACTAAACATTTTTAAATTAATAAATCTAAATATCTCAATTGAATAATGAAAAAAATTTTACAAACAGAACTCTCTGAATCTGTGCTGCTGAATTTTAATGGATAGCATGACAATACTGAATGATCTGAGAGGATGAGAAATTAACTAGTATTATGGCAGTATCTAAGAAAAGATAAACAAGGATTAATTAGGTCATTCAGTTTCAATTCAGTCTCAAGCACAATCATACAAAATAATGTGGGATGTCAACCACAAAAGCTCGTATTGATAATGAAATCAAAGTTGCCCAAATGGTTTTACAGATGTTACATACTGTCACTCAATATTCTTGCTTTGTATAAGAGCAAAAGTTTAGTTTATGCAAAACTGATGGGTAGAATCTCCCTGGATGTTCAAATAAAATAATTACAAAATAAAATAATATAAATTACAAAATATAAGCACATATATAAATGTAGAACAAAATATAAAATATGGAACACATCATTAGATTTCAGAATGTCACTTAAAAAGAGTAGCATCATGCAGAAAAAGTGCTTTAAGTGGATTATCTTAGAGGCTGGTCTCAGTGTCATTCATTAAATTTAGAAATTATGTGTAACAAAATATAAAATAATAGGTGGTAAAATTTGTAGATGAACAAGTAATTAAATCATGGCAAGTGGGTCGTATTTCAATATAGTGCACTTGTAAGGTATTGATCATTTATGAACAATTCATATTAGCCATATTCTTGAACTAGATTGCAGCATCCTCATATCTAGGGACTGCAAACCACAGCTAGACTTTAAAAAAAATGTAGACTTTGTATAATTTGCTAAATTCTGCCATATAAGTGAGGGAAATATGCATTTGAAAAGGTTTGAGAGAACAAAGATAAACAGAAAAGAAAAACACAAACACATCCCCCCAGTGGACTGATGGACACACCTTATAATGAGAAACTAAAAATCTTAATTTAGTAGTTAAACTCCATCTACCAAGTACCCTGTAATCTGCTAACAAACATGTACAGTAAAAATATTTCTGACAGCTGATTATTCTTTCGCAGAATCATAGAATGGTTTGGGTTAGAAAGGACCTTAAAGATCATCCAATTCCAACCCCTGTACCATGGGCAGGAACCCCTTTCTCTAGACCAGGTTGCTCAAAGCCCCATCCAGCCTGGCCTTGAACAGTTTCAGTGATGGGGCAGCCACAGGTTCTCTGGGTAACTTGTTCAAGATTCTTACCACCCCCAGAGCAAAGAACTTCTTTCTTTTTAATATTCAATCTACTCTCAGTTTACTTCATAAAATGAACAAAAAAAATAGTAAAATACAATAGTTGAAAACTAAAATTAACAGATGTATATGAGAGAAAGGGTACATATATTTTAATAAGAGCAAGTAACACTTGGAACTCCCTGTTTAATAACGTCAATGCCTAAATATCTTTCAAGAAGTTACAATCTACCTCAAATAAATGTACAGGCTTACCTCAAAGGAGCTTGGGTAGGGCATTTAGGCACATAAAAAAAATGTGAGGGTTAGGGTGCAGGACTCTCACTGCTGCGACCCGGGTTCGATTCCCAGCCCCCCGGGCAGATGGAGCTCGTCAGCCCTGTGAGGCAATCCATCTAAGAGAAGGTCACTCTAAACAAACCTACGTCCTGGGGACCTCACTGCCACTGTCCAAGCTTGCTCGGCCCCGGCAGATGAACCTCAGGATTAAAGGGTGGGCTCAGTTCAGCGCACGCTGTGTCTCACCTAAAAAATCCACTGCGCAGGCTCGAAGGGTTAATGACCTTTCCCAAATCTTCGCTCGCGAAGACTGGCCATTATCCCAGCCGTAGATTCACCAGTCCATATAAAAAAGGGTGGTTTGACCAATGTCCTGAGTGCTCCCAAACTCAACATGATATGGGAAAAAATTCATAAGGTTTTGCGTCAAAGTTACCTGTTCTAAAGTAAATCTCTTTTCCGAACTAGTCATCCTGCATCTTCTCAGACTAAACAAAAGAAAGTGACATCAAGACATACTTCATCACAGTGTTTCCATGAATGATGGAGAAGGCTGAAACACCTAGCCCAACAGCATAGGTCTGCACTGTAAACACATGCAAATTTGTTAAGTGAAGAAACTCTTTAATTCAGAGAGATTGGGCTCTATAACAACAAGACAAATGGGATGAAAACAAGACTCAGGACCAAGTTTTCAGAAAGAAAATATTCACAGCATAAAAATATGACAACCTTTACCATGTATGATGTCTGTTCTCAAACTTTTCTCCATAGAGATAGTATCCCATAAAATATTTTAGTGTCTTTCAAATCTCTTTTTTTATGCTCATTTGGAGCATCAAGATGCTGCCCCTGATGTTTTGCTTATTCATTGTTTTCAAGGTTGTCTCATTGATTTTTAGTGCATAAAACTCTTTTAAAGAAACTTCAGTTTCTGGAGCATAATTTTGCAACATGAAGTAGTATCTTCACAGCCTCAGTCATTGTATCAGTTCAAAAAAAAGGAGTTTAAAACTTGAAATGACAGCATTTAAACATGCATAAAGAATCATTACTCCCAGGGACCACTCCTATCTTCCGCAGAAGGTGCTTTTTTGTGTTTTTTGTTTCATGAGTGATGGATCCATGGATTTGCCTCTCATTCTCCTAGTCTCTCAAGAAAGTGTTATTTACACAGAATAACTGACAAAGCCACAGAAGTAAAATTATGTTAGTCTAATGTTCTCATGTAATTTCATATTTAGCCTGTCTGTTCTGACAGGTTGCCATGCTTAAGGATAATGAAACAATTTATTTCAAGTAACATATCAACCACTTGGAAAAGCTAAAGTTATTCTAACTTAATATTTATTTGTCACACACCTTGTACTTCTCTGTCTTTATCTTTGCAAACTACAAAAGTTATATAAAGTAATACAGTTGCAAAATATAGTATCCTCCTGAGGTTTCCCTACAGAGTCCATATGGTCGAGAGGGATCAGGTAAAAAATTACTACTCACAGAGAGACCAAAAAAAAAAAATAAAAAATCCATAAATATGACTCCAGACAACTAAATTAATTTAATATAGCCACAATCCAAATTGAGGCTTTTGTTAAGATTAACCAAAGTGTTCAGACACCAACATCACACTAAATTTATTTATTTAAAGTGATAAACCTTATCCCTGTCTTTCCATTGATATTCAGAATAGCCATGAAATCCTGGAGAAAGGAAAATGTTTCTAACAATGATAAATTTTTGTTAGAGTCTTCTTTCCCTGCATTTATGTGTAAAAAATCTAAATATATGAAATATGAATCTAGAAAAAATATAGTCTCTTTTCATGGAAACTGATTATTTGGGGGACTAGTAATTCAAAACGCATTGCAGATAGAGAAAATGACCAAATATACTCAAAATGCCACCCTATGCATCAAATCATAGGTATTCCCACTCAGTCAGAGTAAAATTATTTTAAAAGAGAAGAATCACCACTTTTGGAGATATATATATGTATAACATAATTTATAATATGTTATTACATACAGGTGGGTGTTTAGTTCATCATTTGATTTTGGATTTAGATTTAAAATAAGAACACTGGAGTAGAAATGCACCCACATGTGTGCTTCATTGGAAATGTTTTTTGTGTTATATGTACTGTTGTGGGGGATTGGTTTTTCTAACACCTTTATTCATAAATTTATTCTCTTTGTTCCTTTTTTTAATTATTATTCCTATGAACTTATTAATTAATTTATTCTTTTGGTGCTTTGCCTCTGAAGTGTCAACCACTTAGCACACAGCACAGTACACTGTTAATAGTAGTTATTATAGGAAAATATTATTAGGAAGAAATAAGGAGAGAAGAAGAGAAGTGAAGAGATATGGCTCACATTCAGGATGTCTGAGTACATTGCTTTTGGGAAGGGTCGACATTTTTTGGTTTAAAAAAAAAAAAGTAACTCACAAGTGGCTTTAAGAAATTAAAAGGAGAATAGATTACTCTGCAGTGAATAACGGTTTTGAGAATAATGCCCCAAAACATAGAAAATCATAAAAAGGAAATAATCTTGAAGCAGGAAAAGATCTTGCAAGCCACACTAAACCTGAGGCCATAAACCAAAGGAGACACCCATAAAAGTAAATTGCTGAAAACAGAGAAGACTCAGTACATGATTAAGAGTGGTATTGAAAAGCCATGATAGCATGGCAGTATGGTTTTAGAGAACAGAAATTTGTATGCATGCTGGAAATACTCCATTGGGTTGAAGAAGTTAGCGGTCTAGAAGCTAAAAGCCTTTTTTAGACTTTCTTCTAATGTCAGAGAGAGCAGGAAAATCCTTCAGATAATGACTGGATAGTTACCCTCTAAAGAACAAGTCAAGGGAAACTATACTCCTAACATGAATGTCTTTGTTAAATTAGACCTGGGATCATCTGACCCAGTGGAAGGTGTCCCTGTCCGTGGCAGAGAAGTTGGAACTAGATGATCTTTCAGGTCCCTTCCACTCCAAACCATTCTGTGATTTTATGAAACACCTGTACCACCTTTTCACAATTATTCAACTATTTCCACTCATGGCCTCCTATGTGGGTTCATGCTCTAAAAGTGAAGCACACTTTCTTTATAACTATTTTAAAAGAACTGAATTTTAAAACTCACTCCATGCAGTAGTCATAGATACAATAAATGTGCACTTTTGACCAACATAAAAGATAAAGGAGCTAGCATCTCTATGCTTCTTCTGAAATCCTGTTATGAAAAGTAAGTCTCTGCATTTTTAATAGGAATTTCTACTTTATTTAAAAATAAGGAGCAATGGGATTTATAAGACTAGGCAATCAAGGTTTTAAGTGGTGTTTAAATATTATTATTTTTTAGCCTAGGTACCGTTTGTGAAATTAAATTTTTAATAATCTTTCAGACATTTAGCTTTTGGGAAATAATTTCCTCAACAGTTGTTCAAAGGTTTAATGTCACAGTAAAGGCTTTGAAATATGATGTCATCCCTTTCTATTCTAGAAAGTTAACTTTTAAAAAAATAAATATCAAAGCAAAAATACTAATGAGGAAAAGATATGGAGATCATCTCTAAAACAAGATACAAGGATGGGGAAACAAACTCTTCCATCAAAATGCTTTTATGAGATTTTGTCCTGCGTTTTCTGAATTGTAATAGTTCCAAAATCTTCACAATCAGGCTTCCAAGATCTATAATTTGAAAATATGAGAGGAGGTAGCTTCTCTGAACTTCATCTCCAAGTGAAGGCTAGACGTAAGTTTAACACTGGGAACATTCTCCCTCCCCTCCATTCCATGGCTGACATCTAGCCCAGATCTACTCTGGTGGAAATGGAATATGGAAATGAACTCACTGATGAGATACAGAAGGCCTTTTGGAAGGTTTTATCCCATTCAATAGTGTTAGTCTGACCCTAAGCCTCTGCCTAACACTAATTGTTCAGAGATTTCTTGTTTGATCAAATTTTAGCAGATATACATTTAAAAACGGTTGGTCTGGGTTTCAAACACCGCTTTTATTTCTCAGGATAAGATAATTGCCATTTATGAAAGTAGGAGAATTATTTTGTGTTTCAAAAAAAAGTTGCTTAACCACTCAAACTGAAATTGTCTGTAGGATTATTCATTCTTTGTCAATTATTGATGTCTTTTTTTTTCCAAAAGAGAAAAATAGTCTCACTAATTAAAGTTTGCTCATGTTGTAGATAAGTGAAAACGGACTTTTAAAAGATTTATCTGGCAATTTCTTTAATAGCTTTCAGCTGTCCTATAAACATTTAAACAGTCCATTCCAGAGTTGCTCTGCATTCCTGAATGACATGAAGTAGACTTCAGCTATCATGATACTACTCAGATTCTTGTGAAGCACATTGGATGATAGTATATTGCAAAAAATAGTAACAAAAATATAAAACAGAGGTTTTTCAGCATTCACGTCAGTGGTGGTGGACATACACCAAAATCCAGCATATTGCTATCTACCTTCAAGGTTTATGTATGATCTCTTTTCTTCACTTTCCACATTGCAAATATCTGACAAATCTGTTATCACAAGAACAACAGGAACGCCAGCTGTACTCTTCATTTGAACTTCTAGGAAAGGTTACATGAATAGTGCAAAATAAATGAAAGATTTCAATGCCTATTAAGAGTCAAATCCAAGGAAAAACAAAAGAAATAATTTTGGTCAGTTGGATCCATACTGTTCCCACAAAAGCATTGCATAACTAATGATCAACAAAAATAATACCAAAAATATATTAATAGCAGGTTAGCACATTGCATAATATGTAAGAGATTACTATATTTTACCATTTACTGTCTAAATTCTTGGACATTAAGTTTTTTCGGTGGAGTTGGGGTGCTCCATGTTCAAAACCCAGGCATAGCTGATAAACTTGCCCTATGGGTCACATGGGAAATAAACAAGTGGAATCACAAACAAACCAATAAAATTCTGATATTTTTTTGCATGCTGGGTGGAATAACATGCTAGAAATTGTGAAAAAATTGCAAATTTCTTTTCCTATCTAAATCTTTTGAGGTTCCTTTAGAAAATTTTTGATGGTTTCTTTGTTTGCTTGTTGGGGGGATGGCACAAAACTAAGAGAGGTGCAGACAGACCAATTCCATCTCTTTTGGAATTAGTACCAATAATATATGTTTATATTCATAAATCAGAAACTTTCTGTCTAAATGCCATATTAGTTCTGTAGGTAAATATTTTTCTATAGAGGAGCAGTACTAAAAATTTTTTTTGTTTCTCATAGTAACTTTCCGGTTCTTTTTGAGCAAGTTATAAGACACACTAGAAAAAATGCAATACTTTAACTTCTCTTTCTTTTCAGCATATTTATTCCTATGAAAAAAAACCAAAAAATAAACAAAAACTCCAACCAAACAAAAAACCACCCATAAACAAAACAAACAACCAAAAAAAAAACACCAAAAGAGAAAATCAAACCAATGAAATATTTGGTTTACTAGCAAACCCAAAATAAAAATAGGTTTCCAATGCAAATTTTTCTTGATGGAACATTATCAATAATTTTTTTTCAGCTTTCTATTAGCAAGTGCTTTTTCATCCTGTTTACCCTCTTGTGTCTCTTCCAGATGGAAACAAGTGGGATAATCAATAAACAAAGCTGCTCAGTATGGTTGCCAGATTTTAAATATTAAAATCCAGACCCAGGGAGGGAAATCATGCATGCACATGTACGTGTGCATTAATGAGTAGATCCAATGTCTCAGACATTACCCAGGCCAACTAGTATTATTTTATGCTTGAACAATACCCAACACACCTGGCATTGGATCTCGTATATGTTTCTGATTTATCTACAAGTTTGCCAAAGCCGCTTTTCTGGTTGTTGTCACTCAGCCTCCTATATAGACATAAACTTACCTTCCCAGATTACAACTAGTTGTTGTAAAAAATTTTGGGGGAAAGAATTTATGGAGGAGACGCATAGCTAATGTGGGATTTGACCGTATAAAACAGGATAGTGAGATCACATTAAGAGTTTTGGCAGCTCTTCCATTCAGCTCTCTGCTAGTAAGCATAATCTGATATGGAGGCCATAAGAAACTCATTAAGATCTTACTTTCTCATACCAATCTTCCACTAAAAATATCTGTGAGGTTCTATTTTACACTGAAGGAGAAATTCCAAGATATCTTATGTAAGTCAATGACATTCATTGTATGAATTTTAGAGCAGGAAAAAAACCTCAACAACTGAAGACAAGCCAAATTATGATTTCAGAAGGCTCTGTGTAAAGCTTAATGGCTTCTCTGGAATAACCTCAAGTTTATTTGAGTGTCACATAGATCAGAATTTCATATTAGATCTGATATTTTTCAATACAAAATCATCAAATAAAATAAAATATTTCAATCATCCTGCACACAATCATAAACTGTATTATTATTTTACAAGCTCATCTCAGCTCTGCATCTTCTTTTGCAAGGATATAGGGGAGGATGGGTTGGATAATTAGGTACAGCATCAAATGGTTTGAGTGTGCAAAACAGAATGGGATACACACACTTCTTCTGAGAATCCTTTCATTGTGTTTCACATGACTATGTTTAAAGAATGAAGCAAATAAACAATTTTTCTGATTCACTGAGATTAAACACATTCAATTGTTTTGCCTACTATATTTTTGGTAATGCAATACAAACAAGAACATAAAGCAGACAAACCTCACCAAGGCTCTGACATGTAGTCAGTCAGCATCTGGCTATAAGTCATTCTGACTACCAGCACAGATTGGAATAATACAGTAATTTTTTACTCACTTTTCCCAAGTACAGATGTTCATGGTTCTCTGATCATCTTACAAAAGGAGATTGTCTGCAAAGAAGGTCAAGTCCATATCTTTTTCTAGCACAGGTACTGTGATGCTTTGACCATTTACCACAGAACTTACAGAGTAAGTCACCAGATTTAAAGACTAGCATGTGTATTTGCTCCTCCACTGCTGCATGTGTAATGTATACAGGATCTCAGCATAGTCACCAGTTAGTCTCTTTACTTTCTAAGCCATTTGTAGATATGTTCCAAGCTCAGAATGGTGCTGCATAAAACTGTCTCCCCACTCTAAGGTTAGCTGATTTAAGCAATATCGTATGAATGTTGTATATTGAAAAGAAAGATAAATCAGTGGTTAGAAGGAAAAGCCAGAGGAGGGCTTTGTGTGGACTCTTCTCAGATTTCCTTGTGACTTGATCTGGCTGACTGCAAGATGTAGATCTGATGGAAAAAATTGGTTGTAATTTTAACAGTGAGAGATTTCAAAATACGTCCCTGCACTTTGGTTTTGTATCACCTAAGGAGTTAAATGGATTTTTCTGAGTTGTTAGAGCAAAGAGTAGTAACATAGTTCTTCTTTCCAGTGAAAACACAGCATCAGAGAATCCTAAGGGTTGGAAGGGACCTTAAAGATCATCTAGTTCCAGGCCCCCTGCCATGGACAAGGATACCTTCCACTAGACCAGGCTGCTCAGGGCCCCACCCAACCTGGCCTTGAACACATCAGCTAGTAGACATCATTTCCATTTCCCACTGTGCTATGGTGCCTCCCCAGTGTCCTTCATCCTCTCTCACAGCTCAGCACCTAAAGTTCAGATATTCTGCACTGGAACTCTCTGCATCCCTGTAAATTTGTCTTCAGGATCATCATAAATTATCAACAGATTTCTTTCCATATTTATTTCCCTGGCACCATGTAAACTTTATGAGGTACAAGACAAATGCGAACCCACTTCTGTATCATTCTTCATCCTCCTCTTGCTCCCCCTATGTCTTCTTTGGACTTTTAAGAATTAAGATTATAATGCATCAGATTCACTCTATAACATCTTAGATCTAAGAATGCAGAGGAAAAACTAGGGGATTATGGTAATGCCACATATTCAGTACTGCTCTGCAACGCAATGCGCTCTCTTTTTATATAAAATAAAGCCAGTCCTTATAAATTGGAAAAAAAATGCAACACGTTTCCATGGAGGAATAAAAGGATTAAAGAAGCAAGAACATGACCACAATTTTAACTGAGACATGGAAAACCCACAGAGCAAAACTAAAAATACAAGAAACAGAAAACAACAAAAAAAATCTACAGTGTAACAGATTTTTTTTTTCCCCTAGCAGCAGCGGAGATTATATGTGCTTGAGAAAGATGCAGTTTCAGCTTTGCTTCAGTAGCTGAAGTCTCATCTTTGACAAATTCAAGAAACATAAACCGATAAACCGAGTGGTGACATTGTAAGGGTGAAATTATAGAGCATAAAATGGAGTGATGATATCGAAATGAATATTGTTCATGACTTGCACCAGAGTAGTGAAGGTGTGGAAAAAGGTTACAGTTTGTCTAGTGCCTGACATTTTTATCCCTTTGGGACATCCTCATCACCAGTGACAGTGCATGAGAATTTTTAGTAGAATGATGGAGTCAAAGGGTAGAGCGTTCAAATGCAATTATAAGTCTGTTACATATGCTTGCATTCACCCAGTTTGCTTCATCAATATTCACAATAATTTTATTCACAAGCTATCTTCCTTATTCTTTTTTTTTAATCTGTTTGAAAAGAGCAGACATATTCCGATTATATGAGTCACTATTACATACTGTCAGATCCCAAAAGATAAAAAAAGATGAAGAAAAAAAGTTTAAAAAAAGTAATGTAATTTTGGCACTCTTCAGTGCTGGATTAATTCCAGACCTCCCAGTTAATACCACTGCTACTATTTAAGTGGCAGCTTTCGGGAAGATTTTTGTTTATCAGCCCTTGATCATTTCAATATTCATTTATAAGTTATTGTATGAAGTGTGATGGCCACATAAGAGAAATATGTAGGCAAGCATAGCACCAACATGAAAATGATTTAAAAAATTAAGCTGCAGGAAATTGGATATTAACCTCCTTCACAAATATTGTGTATAATAGCATGGATCTGTATCTAATTGCATCTGATTTAAGGCATTAGGCTTCATCTGTTGTCTTAGAAGTGTCAAAAATCCATTGGTGAAACTCTTAAGATCTCCTAGAAATAAAAAACATCCAAAAATCCCAAGTCATGACTGTAAATCCTGGCTGGGGCAGGTACCCCTTTTCAAAAACACCTCTAATACTCCTCTCTTTTGCTTTGACTTCACTTAGCATCTCTCTTTGCTATTCCATCCCCCTATTTTCAACCCTGAATTATCATTATAACTCTGGTCATTTATTTAGTGATTGCAATAATTCAACCTTAGCATATCGAATGTGATGACTGGATCAAAGACTCTTCTTCTGAGGGAACATCTCTTAATAAGAGAGCTGCTTGCCCTTCTGGATAATCTGGATACTCTGACTGCATGTCACTTTTTATTTACTCTCATTTTGTTAATCTGTGGTGATGATGATATACAAACCAATGTCTTTAGTTTGCAAATTCCTTGTGTTATAATTTGATTGTAACAGATGATCTTTGACAATTACTAACAAAGTTAAAAGTAAGAATATATAAGATAAATCCAGAAGGTTAATCAGGAGCTGAGCTAAAAATGTTTGGTTGTTGTGGTTTTTTATAGGCTTTAACTTGACACAGTACTTTGTTTTGATATGTTTAATTTCTATTAAAAGAGTTTGACTGCATCAACACAGAGTTTGACTACACAAACTACACTATTTAGTTTTCTTTTATTTAAAACTAAGAAAATCTCTCCCATCCTTGATATAAGAAAAGAGTTGGAAGTCCAGACACTGCATTTTGGAATGGTAATTTAATTGTTAGTACAGTAAATGCTCCTTTCTATCATACAACACAGAATCACAATATATAGTGTGAAATCCAAGCTTCTGGCTGTAGTTGCAACTTATTTTTGTCAGTGGCCTCCAGGGATGACTATAGTCCTCAGAAAGAAATTGACAAGTCAAATTTGAATGACTAAAAGCAGAAGATGAGAGAAGTTCCTGAGAATTAACAGTACTTTGGATATTACTTCCAGCATGGGTCCTGCTTCTAAGAAAAATCTGTTGGTCACAACTCTTTTACCAAGGAAAGCACCAAAATCCCTCTTAAGATGCCACTCACTTGAAAACAAAATTTACCAAGGAATTGTTTTATTCTACAGAACTAGTAAATAGTAATGTCTTTAATGAGACAAATTTTCATTTTTCCTCTTTCAGGATCCATATTCTTTTCCAGATTTGTGTACTATGAGATACTGGTGATCACAGTAACCAACCAGTAAATGGAAATGCCATCACAACCATGACCACAGAGGCAAGGAGCACAGAAGGATGACATATCTGTAACTACCCATAAGATCTCTCTGTATTAGGAACAACATGATGCCAAGACAAAGAGTTATTAATATGCCAGTACATATGTAGATAAAGAGGAGCACCGGAGTTCGTTCATCATGTCCTGTTTAAGACAGACATATGATGTGATAAAGTTAAAAGCAACTATCTTGACATCCTTCAATTCATAACTTCACTAACAGTTGGAATAATTTTCTGTTTTCTCAAGGCATATTTCAAGGTACTGTCCTAGATCACATTAGGAAAAACGTTTCTTCTTCATTAAATTTTGTAGTTAGCAATATGTCCTTTGACTACAAGTAAAAGTTTTGAAGCACTAAAAGCTGAAGACAATCTGATCAGTGGCTTCATTAGGAATGGCTGGCTTCTTGAGCTGTCAAAATGTCAGGTTACTTGCATTAAAGAAATGAATCGATTTCTGCTTGCCATGTCATTAGTAGAGACATGAACTAATTTGAAGAATAAATACATTTATTCTTTGCACATTTTACTTGATAATCTTTCAAGTTCATTTCAGGTACTTACTCAGTTGCTCTTTTTCATATGCAAACTGGAATGGAGTCAAGTGACTCATTTATACCTAGTTTAAGGGAGCCTTTTCCTTTGAATATGAAAAGTCGAGATGAGATTTCTAGATACACAGAAGAGCATTAGAATTTCTAAACTCTGATTTCACAACTAAGTAGGTCCTAGAACACAATTAATTTTACATTTTAAAGTAATTCTCATGAATTTAAATTATATCTTTAAGAAAAAAACTTTTAAATGCAGAACATGCAGAACAAGAAAAAAACCCCACAATCAAGTAACATAGAAAAACAGAAAAAGGAAAATATGTAACAATTTGCTTCTTCCCACCCTTTGAAGACACTTCTAATTCAAAATTGACCTTATCTGGAGTGGTTGTGATCAAATAGCATCCATGGGTAGCTTCCAACCAAATCCACTCTAAGATTATATGATTTACATGCTCTAAGTCTGAATTTTCCCATCAAATATGTCAACCTACATAACTTAAGAATAAGAACCAACCTTTATTAACTGACACAACACAGATCTCTTTACATCATGTTTATCATCTTGGTCTAAATCTTGCAAGATATTTGGTCTTTTTTACTTCGGCGTAGTTTTACTTTTTTCAAAAAAAAACCAAACCAGGTGAATTCCAAATTCTTTGCTTTAGCTCAGAAATATAGAGAAGTTGCAAAAAAATTTGAAGAAAGCTAACTGTGAACTGAATTTGTCCTCATTCCCAAATTAGTCATACTGGAAAACTCTGGAATACTCTATCTCCACCCCACTATTTTCTTAATATTTCTTCTCATGGACAGATGGCTCTACCAAGAACTTGTCTTCACATAGCAGAGAAAGGATTGACAATGAACACTGACAGAAAGAGGATTATGTTTGATTTAAAAGAAGGAGAAAAAATCATGAACAAAACCCAGAATATCAACAACAGGTCTAGAGCACAAACACTCAGTTTCCCAGTTGCTAATGATGCACTTTTGAGCAAACAGATTATGTTGCACGGTTTGTGAGATGCCAGTCTCTTCTGATAAGGTTCCCTCTCCAAAGAGCAGAGTGTAAGGTCCTCAGCCAAAGCAGGGCAAAGATTGCCAAATATCTACTACAAAATTCTTCTGAAAGCAAGAGGTCTTTGATCCCTCGAAGTTTGCTACTGGCAACAGTGAATTTGCTAGGGAAAATTTATAGGGCAAGGCTGCAACACTCTGTATTATGCTGGAATATGTTTCATGTACAAGATTAACTACCTCCTTCCTAAAGGTCCTGGTATGTCAGGTCTGAAACTGCAGTTTTAAGCTTCTAGATTTTACCCCATTGTATAGTAGTCTTTTGTAAAGCCAAAGTCATCATTACAAATTAAATATTCTGTGTCTGATATTTATTTGCATGCCTGATGTATGGAAATTAGCATAAATATAAAACCCCAACAAACAAAGGCATGAGAAGATGGTCACACAGGTTTGCTTTAGCTCCATGACGCTGAACAGCCCTGAGTTTATTTGTGGTCAATGGAGAAAGATCAACCTCTCCATAGGTCAATGTTCAAAATTAGGCTCCTGCTACAAAACATGCTCCATTTCACATAGCAATGTCCCTCCATCCACCAGTTAGAGCAGGACCCATGAGAATATGACCTTGTTACATTTGGGGAATATCACTGAAAGAGGTTATTCAGAATTCAATAAACATACAATTGCAATAACTGTGCTAACAGATATATAGGAGTTTTTGATATACTGTGTTGGGGTTGCATGACAAGGTTTTGTCAGTGGAGGGCTACAGGGGTGGCTTCTGTGTCAGACAGACCCAATGCTGGGCAAGGCTGAGTCCACTAGTGATGGTGGTGAAGGACCCACATTGGAGAATTTCATAAATGATTTTCTTCTGTGGGTAGGAAGGCACACTGGAGCATGGTAAGGAAGTGAGGAGGAGGAAGTGGCAGAGGCAACAAGTGAGGTACCAAGCTCAACCTCCATTCCTTATGTCCCTGCACTGCTGAAAGGGGGGAGGTAGAGAATTCAGGAGTGAAGTTGAACCCAGGGAAGAGGGATAGGTGGCAGGAAGGTGTTTTAAAGATTTGGTTTTATTTCTCATTACCTTACTCTGATTTGATCAGCAACGAATTAATCTCCTTGAATCTACTCTGTTTTGTACATGACAGCAGTGGGTGAGTGATCTCTTCCCGCCCTTATCTCAACCCAGGAGCCTTTCATTGCATTTTTCTTCCCATCTCAAGTTGAGGAGGTGGAGTGATAGAGTAGCTTTGGTGGTCATCTGACATCCAGCCAAGGTCAACTCTCCACATATATAAATAAAAGCTAAACTTGGGCTGACAGCATTTCTGCATGCCCCAGACAGAGACTGAAGACATTGCTAGGTTTAATATAAGATGAACTATTCTGCTAGATGCAGTAACAACATTGCTGTAGCCATGTGATAGTATGACAGATTAGGATCCCAACAAGGCAGGGACAGAAGAATGAGATCAGTTTGCAGTTACACATCTTACCTTAGCTTATGGGATGTCTTTCATACTGTTTTCTGAAAGGGGGGTTAATTTGTCACTACAGTTTGTCCTCCCTCTGTTCTCACCTAATCCTTCTGATAGCAGCTTCACACATTAATGAACTTGCCCTGAGCCCTATCTTTTCCTTTAGTGTTATGTCCATAATTTTAAGATGACTCCATCTGTACTGCTTATAGAGATGGGTACCAATGCTGTCAGTGAATTAGATCGTGTTTTGACCAAGTAAATGATTTCTTCTCTATTACATTGTGGAATAAGTTAAAATCTCAGTGTGGTCAAATCACAAGAAGTGTTCCTTTCAACTTTTCATGTAGTCTCTCTGAAGGGTCTTAAAATGCAGAACTATATCACATAATGCAGTGGTAGACTAAATGTATCCCTTTGGGTTTACATTTAGTGTTCTTCTTCCCTCCTATGCAAAGCTCAGTTTAGAAGCACTTATCTGCCAGTGGAGGATATAAGGGATATTTTCTAGGGAAATAGTGTAGAATTTTACTAGTGACCTAAACACCATTTTAGAGATAGAAACACAATACTTGAGAATTTAAAATTCAAGTCTTATTTGTGTCTTTAAATCCCTGTATTACTCCTGCTGCTGACTTTAGAACAAGAGAAGACAATCACTTCATTTGTACCTTTCCAGAAATTCTGTGCAACAGTAGAAGAGAATTCAGTATAAAATCCTTGAGAGAAGTTAAAGGAGAAATGCTGTTATCCATTTCAGTAAGAAATACTGAGATATAAGATGGATTAGAGATAATAATCGAACAATTGCTAAAAATCATTTGCTAAAAGTTATAAATCCAGATATTTTTGATTAATTAAAAAGTGCGTTTTTTAAAAAAGCTAGGAAAAAAAAGACAGTGATTTATCTGAAAAATAAAAATTAGAACAAATGGGAGTCTTGATGAACTTTGTATTCCATGCTTTAGAAGTTATAATAGTATTGTGATCCCAGTCTAGGTACCACTGTGCATTTCAGCAAGAAAGGTTTGAAAAGAAAAGAAGACCTTACCTATGTCACCAATTTCTGGTACTGCATCAATCACGTCTTCACTTCAGAGCCATCAATAGATTAATGTTGTCTGGAGGACTATGGTGTCCTGTAATGACAAGTTATAAATCATATGAAAAAGGAATCTATCACATTCAGACAATAAAAGCATAGAATAGCCCAAACTGGAATTCAGAACATTGTATTCATCTACAATTTCTACACAGATGTCTGCAAGGCATATATTAATTTTGTGTGTTGTATCTATAAGAGATGGAGAAAAAAATTACATTGTAATATGGGTAAAATATTAAGTTTTAACCTTGACATTAAATTACTGTTAATATTTTTGTTTACAGGATCCAAAGGGAGAGGAATTATTCAATAACATATTATAGTATCCCTAATTATTTAAAATATGTCATGTCATGTCATGTCATAATTTTTATTGTCATTTTGATATAAATCAAATTTCTTCTCCTGCATTGGTAGTCCATAAAGACAGTTTCTCAGTCTAGTATCAAGAGATACCAACTACAGATAAGAGAGGGATGGATTAAAAGAATCCTAATTATCCAATTTTACTACTGGGAAAAAATAACATGTGCCTGGAGAGAAAAAGAAAAAGGAATAGACCTCTGTAATTGTTAAACTCATGTAGGGGACTCAAATTCTCCTCTCTTTAATTCACATCTGATCCTTCACGATTGGTCTTTGACATTGTTCTCCAACAGTGAGTTGATTATTCTGAGCTGAAACTCAGCAGTTCATTTGTCTGTGTTACACACATATGGAAATTCAATTATGGACTGAAGAAACCTTCCTGGACAAAAGTTTTGTTAGAACTGACATATTTCAATAGAGACCTTTATTTTAGTGGAAATAGTTTTTCTTCGAGAGGAAAATTGTCAGAGAATTTACAACCAGCAGTAAAAATTAATCTTCGACTTCTAGTGATCCTAAACCACTAGGCACTAAACTTCAAGTCACTGGAATTAAGACTTGGCAAGAACTTTACATTCATGACAAATGTAAGCAAAACACTTTTTTTTTTGATTTTTTATAACAATCATGGGGATACAGACATCTCCCCCCTGCACACCCCACTGCATATTTTGCTGAATGTTCATTTGACATTTTCAAATTTCTGCTGCTTTCATCATCTCATTGTTTAGCTAGAACCTTTAATGTTCTCAGAGTAACTCTGCAAGCCCAGAATTATAGAGTCACAGAACATTTTAGGTTGAAGTAGACCTTGGCAGGTCATCAAGTTCAACTTCAGATGAGGTCCCGCCTTGAACCTAGTTTCTTTTACAGTAAACCACTCTACAAATTTCATAAATTGTTCATTTACGTTTTGCACACTATTATATCACAGAACACACATACTATTTTACTAGTTTGCAGGCATACTGTGTCATAGGATTACAAAAAAAATGAGAGCAGCTACTGAAACACATACCAGAATATTCAAGACCAAGGAGCAGGATTATTTTAACTTTTATAAAATTAATCAATTTTACCTGATGAAGCGCCCCTCAGGTTCAATTAAAATTTCCCAAATAAGACCTCTTTTTCAAAATAAAGTATATTTTTATCATATTTTGATCAAGTGTTTCAGATCATTGGTTGGCTTGCTGATTTCCTGTCTAAACCTGTTTCCTGGTTTTTACTATACAGAGATCCTAAGGCTGCAATGCCCCTGTATATCTTCAGCACCTTCACTATACTATCTTCAACTAGAAAGGGTAAACTTGGGCCTTATGTCTCCATGAACACTTGTATTACTTCGTATTTTATGTGCTAATAAAGCTGAATATATTTCCTGTAAGTAATCTCTTTTTTTCTTTTTTCTTCCAGGTTCTCCTACTATTGTATAGTATTGGAATAGCCTCAACTATGCCAAGGAAGTTTTGCAGTGTGTTTTCATATATTATGAAACAGCCATTTTCTAAATGTGTTTATTTTCATCACATGAGATACTAAGTCAGCATTCTATTTGGAAAAAGGAAAAAAAAAAAAGTGAAGTATCAGCTTCCAGAGGAAATATTGGAACACTTTGATTAGAAGATGAAAAGTGAATTTAGTCCACACCAGTGAGTGGAACCTACAAGTTGTATTATTTTCCACTGAGTAAAGAGGACACACACAAAAAAATTTGAAACACTATTTTGTACTATTCTAGAAATTATATTAGACTGGTGTTTCTTCTTCAATGTTCTGACATTTTGGAAAGAAGCTTATTTTTCTTCTTTCCATAATCACTGAAATAACTCTAAGCAAGCTACTGTGCATCATATCACTCACTTTAGTAATTTGCAGGCATTTAAAACGACTGAAAACAGTGCCACCCACAGAGAAGACTGGTGTTGAATTATGCAAAGGTAAGCCACATATTTCAGTCTGAACGAGGAAAGTAAGAGACATGCTGGATATTAAGAAAACATATCAGGTTCAGAGGTCTGTAATTAATCTTGTCAATGCATGAAGCAGGTTAGCCTGTGTGCAGTAACACAACATCTTGGTGTCTTTTCCTCTTCTGTGAATGTACAGCCAACCATGGACATTTGTGATTTGAATCCATTAATGTGATTGGACATAGTCTTGGTCAGGTTCTTGAAATTCTACTAAATTCTTAGAAGTATTAAATATTTATATTATTTTTTCATAAATATTGTACAAAATCCAGGCAAATAGGATGCATTTTGCTTAGCTAGTCTACAATATATACAGATAATACAGGCATTTCTAGACAAGAGTTACATCCTACTGTCAGTGGAAGAAGAGAAATTTGCTCTGCTGTTATCTCAGTGTGTCTGATTGATGGATAGAAAAGCCAATACAGTACCCATAAATACACTTTTAAAACAATGTTGTCCTTTTTTTATACAAGTGAAATAACATAACTGAATACATTTACTTTTAGAACTTGTTAACACTCAAGATACATGTAGTGAAATTGACTGAAAATAAATAAAATAGACTTGTTTATTTTATTGACCTTGACAATGTACAAATGCTATACATGATGATTATGATGATCCGTATACAAAGAAAACTATAACCAAACATGCTTTGCAAAGGCCACTGCCATTAGCAGGGCCCTCTCTATTGATTGCATGGAGCCTTCACTGAGAAGTCCAACAGTAGGTATTTTCAAAGGAAATTGATTTTAATGATTAAAGAGACCCTAATTTCCCTTTGATGTTTCACAAAAGAAATATGCTGACTGCAAATATAAGTGTCTAGTATAAGTTCCTTAATGGGACCAAATAGAAACCTCAAGAGAACCATTCATAATTAAAAGATTTTTATTGACTTAAGTGGTCTATATCAGAAGGAAACTAAAACGTAAGGTTACTGAAGACATCTAATTTTTGGTTACTGAAGAGGCATGTGATAAATGCCGCCTGTCCTAATTATGCTTGGCATGCAGGGAACTTTTTGATGTTAGAATGCAGTTTCAGTAAAGAGTATTTAAAAAAAAAAAAAAAGAAAAGAAACTGTACACAAACTGAACTAACTAAGCTAACAAAAAATCACAAAAATGTGATTCTGCATAGCACTGCAGATTTGTAGGAGAAAAAAATAATTATGTCACTGTTACATTAACAAGTAAAGAATGATGTCAATTTTTCTATAATGTTACATTTAAAATTATGCAGATTACACATATCAATAAGGTTGTTTAATGTTTTGGGGTTTGGGTTTTTTTTTTTTTTCTAAGAGAGGAATAAAATACCAAATTACACTTTGCAAATCTTGAAATCATTGCCAAAGCTCTGACTTACACAATACATCAGCATTCCCCGTGATGATGTTTTGGACATGACTGGAAGGTGGACTTCTTAGTGCTATGTCATTTTTCAGTGTCTCAGCACTTACAGTGCTGTGCTATAGATGTTCAGCTTCCCGTGTGAAAATATATATATGGTACATTTGAGTTTTAACCCATATATGGATCCAGTGAACCAGTACAAACATCTATTCAGACATCCGAGAACTGTGTAAAGTAGAAAAGTAATTTTATAGTTTTTTAAATTAGTCAGCAAGGTGGTAGAATCAGACTTTCCCAGTCCACTAAAGTTTCATAGAAAGTTACATTTGTTACTGATCCTCCTAATAACTGTCACCTCTCAGTACCTAATAAGTCATCTAAGCCAAAATCAGTCTTTTTACAGAAGTCTCCTAAGATCTCCCTCCTTCAGGATTTCCAATCATGTAGAACAGATTTCTATTTAAGTTTCTCCTCCACTTCCAAAAAGACTTGAGTGTGAACAAGATCAGAAACATAAGTTCTCAGGTGCCATTATCCCTGCTTTAATAGAGATCATAAAGGGAAAAGTGAAAAGATAAGGTAATTACTGCTTTTCCTAACTTTTAGAGTTGGATTGGGAAGTGTGATTTACTACCTGTTCCAATCATTAAAGTGAGTCTCAGTTCCAAGAAGAAGTCAGTGTTTCTTCCATGTACAAATATTTGGATTAATTTCATAATTTCTGGAAACAATGATAAACTTCATAAGCAATGACACATTTTTATTTTAAGATTAAAACTAAACTTTGACTTGATTCTTCTGTTTGCTCCCAATGATTTCAGTGGGAGTGCAATTTCAGTTTCTATGGCACATTGGTCTGGACACCCGCCCTTGCTAGGTGAAAGAGAAGAAAAGTTAAGGACATAAACAAAAAAAGTCTGTTTTTAAAATCAAATAATTTCTGTTGCATGAACTGGGATCAGTTCATTTTGGACTGGAAAAAGAGCATGAAAAGAAGGAGGTGGGACAGTTGACAAATGACTCAGATCCTGTATTTGAAGACCAGAGGATGCAGTAAAGTTTTTATTCAGCAAATCCGTCTCTTTGCCAATAACTCCTGCACATAGTAGTGCTCTCAAGTTCTAAAGGGAAAACCTGCATATATAAAATTATCCAAGTATTAAGATGATGTCAAAACCCCACATTTCTTTGAGCTTTAAGCCATCCAAATGTCATATCAAAAACTCTATAAGCCTTGAAACCACCTTTTTTTTTTTTTATTTTGTGAGAAAGGAAAGATTTTAATGGCCCAATTTCTTGCTTCCACAAACATGTTTAATAGCTTCTGAGTTTTTGAACCCAGAAAAATATACTTAATGACCTAAGACAGCAATTTAAAAAACAATTTTAAACTTTAGTCTGCTCTGTAATGTTTCTTAGTAATTTAGTTGAAGCCTTTTTAGCTCATTAATTATTAAATGAATGTCTTTTCCTTACAACTTGGAATCTTACTGACCCAGTCTATGAGGAATCTAAAAAGTGCAGTTACCTTGCACATAGCAAGAAACAGAAGTTATGAAGGCCAGAGCTGACTAGTCATTTTAAAGTGCAAGCATTTCCAAGTGAGATTGCATGATCATCTCTGGTGATCAAGGAGCTCCAATACTATGGATGGGGTCAGTCTTGATTTAAGGAAATGCAGTATTTTAAGCAGTGCCTGAAGCAGACCCTTAGCAGAAGCAAGAGGAAAAGTCAAATATGTGTTTAGTGTAATTATTCAAAGCTAAATTGTTAAACAAAAAAAATTCATTTCTGAGAATGAAAATAGTTCTTTGTCTTGTTTTCACTACAGTGCAGGCATATTGTAGAGAAGTGGATATCAAAATCATCATATGAAAAATGAATCTTCAGGTAGAATAATTGTAAAATGGATAGAGGTACATTTTAGTAGAACTGTGCTGTTTTTGCAGAGTGAATCTGTTTCTCTGCTTTTGCACACTTTCATTAAATTTTGGTAAGCCGCTGAAACAAAATCATACAACCAGCTCTTTAGATTACAATATTTTCATTTACATAGTAAGTTTTTTTCTATGAAACAAGTATCTGGTGAAACAAGAAAATCTTTACAGATAACATTCTTCACAGTTTTGCCACCTACTCGTGTGAATGACTGGCTGTTTTAGACATAGATTTGCTGAGAAAAGAGAATAAAAGAGAACCTGGAGTTAAGGGGATGTAATTTCTTCATCAGCTTCCAAAGTCCTCATGCAATTCTGCTAGTTTAGAGATACGTAAAATTTGGAGTCATACACCTCTGTAAGACTTGTATATTCAGCAGAGTTTTATGTACTAAATCTCTACTTTTTTCATAAATAATACTTTTGCTAAAATTAAGGATGATTGGAAATATGACACAATAAAAAATAAATACTATGCATTGATGTCCTCTCCCGCCAACTGATCTTCCTATTTCCAACTTCACATTTCACAAAATGGACTATATAATGACAAAAAAAAAAAAAAGAAAGGAATCTCCTTAATAATCAAAAATATTTGAATTTTCTAAACAGAGCTTAACTATTATACTTCTTTCTCTTAACAGACTTAGGAATTCCCAGGTCGCTGTATATAGCTTTACCTAAGGGGAATCAACTAACATTTATACTTTCATATTATCCTGAGCACCCTTTGAGATCGCATCTCCATTCTGCCAGGCACTGAAAAAATACACAGATGGAGATGCTTTCTGACCCAGAAACCACATGCTCCAAATAGAAGGAGAAATAAGAGGAATAACACATAATAGTATGATTTTTTCCATATAGTAACTCAGCTGTGGAACTGGAACAAGATGCATTTGGATCAGATGAGATCATAGGATGTATACCCTCCTAAGACTTGTAATGAAGGACATAGACTAGAAAACGGTCTAAACTAGTACAGATATACACCAATACTTCTCTACACAGAGTCATCCAACCTCCTGTGTACCACAGATTTGCTGACCACAAGTGAGGCATTTGCATTTAATATTACTGGATTTTTTTTTTATTCAATAAATTAGCTCAAATTAATTTTTAAATACTATGTAATCTTTGGAAATGCATATTACTGATACCAGGATGAGAAAGCCAACACTGCTGTAAATACAAGTGCTATATTATCCTGGGATTTAAGTATCTCAGTGTGGAATAGGACTGACTGCTGGGATCTTCTGATTTTTCCTTTCCTTCAAGTGTCTGAATTCCTCATCACCCTGTTATGCAAAGTACCTCCTTGGTGGTACTTGATGTGATTATGTAGTCAAGGATCACACTGGTATTGAACCTTTTAAAGGTTATATTTATTTAAAGAATATCTAGAATACTTCCCAGTCTATACATCTGCCCATCTAATTTGGATCTCAGCAAATAAGGTTTTGCTGGGATGTTAGAGGGATTATTAAACACCTTAATACAAATACTACACCACTTGCACTTTCTGTTAAACCACCATGGGTTGTACTTCAAAGAAAATCAGGCAGATGGCTGGATGGTCAACAAAGATGGAACAAAACACTTCTTCCAGATATTTGCAGCTTACCATGTGCTAGTGTTTATCAATCTGTAGAACCAGCCACCTGCCAGTGGTTTGAGTGATATGACTGGCTAAGTACTCTGTAATAACAACAATACTGCCCCCCCCAAAAAAAGTTCTATACAAGGTATGCACACTGATGGCTTTTGCTGACAAAAAAATGCAAAATAAGGCTCATAAGAAAGCAATCTTAAGCTGTCAAAATATTTATTCATGGCAGGCATTATCTGCACAATTCAGAAACACATACAGCACTGCCATATCACAAACTGCTGACAAGATGTAGAAAAGGCAATAACACCATAACGTCTATGCACTTTATTCGTTACTTTGCTGAGGTAGAAGTACATGCATACATTTTCAAAACTAGTTATATAGCTGATTGTCAGCAATTCGTTCCCTAGAATTTCTGCCACAGATCCTTCATTCAATTAACCCCAAAACCATCAACATTTGGAGGCAAATGTAAAAAAAAAAAATTTCTTGCAGCAGGCAATGGAAGCAGACATCATTAGTAATCCTGTCCACAGGAGGGCTGACACCTCACTAGAAAGATCAATTGGTTTGAAATCTTAAATGAACCTGTGACATTAGGTCATCCTCCTTGTTCTGTTACAAATTAGGTTGTCTATACAAGGCTTTAAAAATCCTCCTAGTTCCTGTTTTGGAGAGAATTTGGCAAATTCTCTCCATGATCTGTTTGAATGCACTTTGGAACTTTAAACAGGTGAACAGTTTCTATTTTTATTAATAAAATTCTGTATCTATATTCATAAAAGCAGAAGAATTTTTATTTCACATCATTTTTTCTGAATCTTTCAGAATTACCAGTGATATTACTGGATGCAACTTGTTATGCAATACCTCAGTAATGTGTAATAAATTCTTGGAATAGGTAGTGTATAATGACATTAAGGGCTTAGTTTCAAGAGTTAACAAGGTACACAAGCCTGAGCAGACAAAGCACTGATGCTTTTTTTCTGAGACCATTGCTAGTTTCAATGTCCTCTTGAGATGCTGTGTCCCATAGCGTGGTCAAGGATCCTTGTGCTACAGTTCACTAAAGTCAAATATTTTTTCTACTTTTGAGTGGGCATTTTTGGCACTCACAGCATATGCAAGTATTAATGGAATGATATTCAGTGACAAACTCATGATACTTCTATCTATTTCTTTTCAGATTACATTGAGGGTAAAAAGAACACTGTGCATCTCCATCTACTTTCACAGAATCAGAGAATCACATAATGGATAAGGTTGGAAGCGACCACAGTGGTCCAACCTCCCTACTCAAGCACAATTGTATAGGACTGTGTCCAGATGGTTCCTAAATGAGATATTCGCATTCAGTGAGTGAGACTCCACAACCTCTCTGAGCTATGTTCCAGTGTTTCACCACTCACATAGAAAAGTTCTTCCTCATGTTCAGGTGGAACTTCCTTTGCATCAGTTTCTACCTATTGCCTCTTGTCCTATTGCCTGGCACCACTGAGAAGAGCCTGGACCCATCCTCTTAAGACATCCTCCCTTCAGTCTCTTCTAGAGGCTGAACAAACCCAACTCCTTCAGCCTTTCCTTGTAAGAGAAGCTCCAGTTCCCTAATCATCTTTGTCACCTTGTGCTGGACCTAGTTCTGAAGCTCCATGTCTCTCTTCTACTGAGGAACCCAAAACTGGACACAGTACTCCAGATGTGGACGCACTAGGCCTAAGTAGAGTGGCAGGATCTCCTCACCTGATCTGCTGGCAATGCTCTTCCTAATGCACCCCAGGATACCAATGGCCTTCTTGGCCACAAGAGCACCACTGGTTCATGGACAGCTTGTTGTCCACCAGGAAATAGAGGTCCTTCTCCTCAGAGGTGCTTTCCAACAGGTCAGCTTGCAGTCTGTATTGGTGCATGGGGTTATCCCTCCCCATGTGCAGGACCCTGCATTTGCCTCTGTTGGATTTCAGACAGTTCCTTTCTGCCCAACTCTCCAACCTGTCTAGGCCTTTCTGAAGGGCTGCACAGCCCTCTGGGTTATTGGCCACTCTTCCCAGCTTTGTGCCATCAGCGAATTTTCTGAGGAGACTACTTGCTTAGAATAAGAAAGATTACAGACAAAAAAGTCTATGAGAATTGTATGGGTAAAAGTTGAATTCTTTAGCAGTCTGCATAACAGATGTTGAGGTTTCTCCAGTGGCATCAAATCAAAACAGTACATACAGGTTCATTTAAATCTGCATTCCCATACTCTTTGCTTGATACAGATTCCCTGTGCAAACACTGTTTGGCTGCCAAAGCAGGCAGAACATGTTTAAACGGAATCTTGAGAAACATAGGAATAAGTAAAAATCTTGTCCAGGCATACAGAAGCCTAATTATTATTATTATTAACCCTTCCCACTTTTGCAGAGAGACTTAGCTATAAATCACTACCAACAGTTTTGTGTCTAAATCCTATTATATATTATTCATTACTAGACTCAAAGACGCTAGTCAGGGGTTTATGTCTTAAAACTATGCTGATGATTTTCCTCAACTATCTGTGGTAAAGGGGTAAAGCCTTGATTACATTGCTAAGTTTATTGCAGAGTAGAGGTTTCTGAGGCACAGAAAGGATACAGCCTCTTTATTTTTTTTCCTTCCAGTGTTGTACCTTTTCTGCCAAACTCTAAGAGCAGTATTACACAGCTAGAGCTAAGCTAGAGCTCCCTGGTCAGAGGGAAGGCTCTCTGCATTTTCATTCTGTACATCTCTGTTAGCAGATGCTTGTCTTGCTACATATTATGCTGTGCCGATCAAAACATAACAAATAGGTCTTGAATAGAATTACCAGTTTTTCAACTCCACTGAAGAGGTCCTTAGTTTCCAGTAATTTCCATATTTGTCAACTCTACCCCACTATAATAGACTCCTTTAAATAAAATGAGGATTACCCAGTATTGATTTGTTGCCTGCCAAACTCTAGCCCAGGTCAGACTGGGATAAGAGAGTTGTAATTCACTGAAATGGAGGTCTTAAAATGAAATTGCAATAATACTAGCTTGTTGCAGTAATATTATACTTGCATTAGAAACAGAGCAACAGTCTGAAAAATTAGCATTAAAAATGGAGTCTGGTACAGCACAGGAACACAGTGGTCAAGGGCTGAAAATTTTTATGCTTACAGTTTTATGCATTTGAGATGCTGGGACAAACCATCTGGTTCTGCAATTTAAATAAATTAATATTTAAGTGAGATTCTTCAATACAACTACCTTGTACAGAAGGAAAACAACAGCACCTCAATGAGCATCTCATTTTTACTTTAGTATCTTTCTCTCCTGTTGAAAAAAGGGAGTTTAATTTGCATTGGATATGGCTTCCTTCACTTTAGCTGGAGCTGGACCTTATGGGTTCTAGGGTGGCTCTTATGTCTAGTCTGAAACCATGATTTCATACATATAGGATGTTTACCTCACTATCTACAAAAAATGAACATAATGTGCTTGTGCTCTGAATTTTGTTTACCTCTAGGAATGTGTGGGATCCGAGAGAAGGAAATACAAACAGCTAAAATTTGCATAAAGGGAAGAGGGTTGGCAACAAATGATAGAAAAATAGAACTGCATTCACAGAACATGGTACACTCACCTTTACAGGGTCTGGAGCAGGTTAGACTTGCCTTGTGCTATCTGAGCCTAAACAGAGGATTTCCAATGTGGAAAATTTCACCTATCTCCTCTGTGGCAGTTTCCAAAATAAGCTATTCCATAAGTGAAGTTTAGGGATACAGGGAAGAAAGGGTTATGTACCTTATAAGCTTTCTACAACCAGTTGCAGTCATGTTATGTTGAATATGAGTTTGGAAAAAAGAGACAAGCAAACAAACAAATAAAAGTCAACCTTTTTTCTTTCCCAATTATTTATGGTTATAGAAAAAAAATAAAATCAAAAAAGCAATTGCTAATATTTATGACAAATTAAGAAGAGAGAAGATTCAGAAAGCTAGGAAAATACAATAGGAGACAACGTCAAAGACAAAAAAGGGAAGAACAGTCGAAAAGGTTTTGGGCCAAAAGGAAATTTAGCAGAAGGAGCAGTAGTCTGACTCCTTCACCAGTACAGGACTCTGTACAGTGAACTGAGGACAATAAGGTAGCAACTAATAAGGAAGCACATGTAAGGAACAGGAGTTTAGCTAAATTTTGGAAAATAGAAAGATTACCATGAACATCTCTATATCTATTGCTTGAGGTGCTTTAAAGCAGTGTTCCCATGATGGGAAGCATGGAGAGACATAAGAGAACCAGGTAGGAAGAGATGAAGAATTTGTTCATATGTCCAAAGACACTCTGGGGGCCAGCAGAAAGAATAACAACAAATCTAATTTGTATCACAGAAAATCCAATCACAGCTGAATGCTGATAGGGACAGGTTGTCTGGTGAAGTCATGATGGATATGGGTATACGGTTTTGCCCATTTGGGGCCTTGGTGGATAAATCTATATAACCAAACCAAACAAAAAATAAAAGGCCAAAAGCTTTGTAATGGTCCAACAGAATTCATATGACCAGATTGTTAGTATAGTTTCTGTAGATTCAGCCCAAGACAAATACCAGCCTTCCAAACAGTGGCCAGGTTGACCTGAACCATGAACCATGAACATTTGGAGATGTCCAACAAAGACAATAAAGCCCCATCACCCCACAGTATTGTTCCTCCAGGATCTGGCCCTGGATGCATAGTCATCCAATAGGTGCTCATGGATGCTCACTCTCCCTGCATACCTCATCCCTAGAGACACCCATACACACACTCACAAACTCATACACAAATGCAACTTCATTGATGGGTGTCAACACTCTCTTATCTAATGCAGAGCAATTTGTTATGAAAAGTGAAAATGATACGTGCTGTGCGTAAACTAAAAAGTAGAAAGAGATTCCAAGTGATAAACCTCAGCTAAGGAGGGAAAATAGGTAGATAATATGAATATGAGCATCTAAATTAGTTTCAGACTCGGAGAGCTGCTATTAAGATTCTTCAAGAAAGTAAAGTATTTAAGATAATGAAAAACATAGTACAAATGTTCTTAGTTTCATTTGTTTACTGCTTTCACAAAGAACTTCAAGGAACTCATTAATGGAAACTAATGGGAACAGGTTCTGTGTTCATGTCCAGTTTCTTTTATAATTGCTGAAGTCACTGATTTGCCATGAAAGAGCTCCTATTTAATCTGTCTGATTAAAAAGGGCACTTTCTCTTGCTGTACTCATTCGAGTCGAAATGAATTGTACACTGTCATGCACCAGGCTGTTCCCCTCATTTAATAAACCAAAGGATTAGGCAAATTTAGTCAAGGAGTCTTGAGGACTCTTTCCTTCCTCTACTCAGTTCCTATCATGAGGTGAAACACTGTGCTGATTATGAGACCTCTTTTTAATTTTTTGATTACATGAATTAATTGGACTGTCAGACTGGACTGAATAATCGTCAGTAAATTATTTTCACGTAACTATGTTCCTTATTTGAAAGAAGCATGAAAATTCCTTTGTCCAAGCTCAATACAGAATGCAAGTAAGTATTTCATTCATGGATATTCCTTCTTATTCCTTCTTTCAGAATGAAAATGAAGTGTGTGGGGCTGGAAAGCCTTGGTGTGATACTGTCTGACAAATGATTTAAATATTAAAAACTGAGTGAAGTGAGATAAAACTACGGGATTTATTTGGCAGTGCACTGTGCCACTGGTATTGGCTGCAAAACTGGGAGGGAACATAGGAGGGTCATGCCTGAAAAAGTTGTGAGGTTATCATGAGGGCAATTTAGAATATCTACACAGTGGCCAAGCAAACTCAGGCTTCAGGTGTGCTGTTTATACACAAAGGCCATGTATTGCAATCACTTTGGGAAAGAAAAACCTTTCACATAAAGCTCTGCAGCAGGATGCACCAGAGGCATGATAATGTACCATCTTTTAGTACCTGTGCACTTCTGAGATGCTCTTGGGACTCTGAAGTCCTCTGCATCCAGCTGGTCTTCATGTCTTCATGGCTCTGCCCTGTACCATCCTTCTGTACTGTGTTTCCACCTTGGAAACACAAACTGCCAGGCTGAGGCTGCACAGCAGCTTTCAGCATGACTCAAAATCTGGGATAGGAACCTACAAAAATGTCAAAGTCACTATGAAAGCATGAATGGGTAAATGCCTGTCATCACAGCTTGTGGACATGATCTCTGAACTATTGTATAAGTGATCAGGCAATGGTAAGAGAAAAGAAGAAGGAAGGAAGGAAGGAAGATTCATCTGTTTTTTTACTCCTGAAGAACAAAGGAAAAAGGGTAGGTGGAACAGAAAATCTGTAACAGTTTCAGCCAAATTTAGGTACCACAAGAAGAAATAACCTGTTATTTTTTTTGCTTGCTTGTTTGCTTTTCCCCACTAAAGACCCCCAAAAAGGTCTCCTTGCTCATAAATCAATAGGTGTGTTTTTTTAGGAAACAGACATATACTGCATTTTCTGAAATGGAAAGGTTTCCCTTCCCAGAAAAGAAGTCATGACTTCTGTACCTAAAAATGACAGCAGTTGCAGGTCCAAAAAGTGTGGGCACTTGCAAAAAAGCATCTAGGAGTCCACACAAAGCAAGAATAATATACTTTTTAGAGATGAGTTGACTGTTGCAGAGATGGGTGACCTACCAGTTAACGTGCCAAGTATGAATTACAAAGGAGTTAATGTTATTTTTGGCGGAACGCCTTAGTGTCAGTGTGATTTGATAAATTACTTGCTCCCCTTAAAATAAAGGGAGTCTTTAACTTTAAAGACTCAGTTTACTTCAGTGTGGCAAATGTACTCAGAATATCACCTCTCCTCTTTCAAGCAGCTTATCAGTATTTCAGACACTGACTCCTGGAGACAAGAAGTCTGCAATATTAAAGCTGACTCACTTCTGAACAGGACTAAAAATTAAGCTTTCCAGGAACTCTGGGCGGTTGTGTTTCCTTGAAGATGGAGTGACCACTAGACCACCAAGATGAGCTCCTGTGACACCAATCTAAACAGCTGCCACTCTTTACAGTAAAAAGGGTCTGGAAGCACAGAGACAGATAAAGCAACTCCATTCTCTTCCAAACACTTTTGACTTTTTTCCTCCCTTTGCAAAAAATTTGGTCAAAAAGCTCAGACACTTAGTGTTTCATTCTGCATTATTTTCAAAATAGCTTCATTGCATACACAAATCCTGACAATTGGGAAGTGGTTTTTTAGATGTCTTTGGCTACCATTATACAGCCTTCATTCCCTTGGGAAGCCATCTCAACTGTGACTATGCTCCTCCTTGCAAAATTTATTGTGTAAATGCATCTTCCATGACTTTTGACAATCACAATTTAGTTGTAAGGTTAGATTATAAAGAGTGGACCTTATTTCTTATACTTGCCAAAAAAATGGCTTTTCCCCTTGCCTTAAAAATATGGACAGAAGCCAAACCATAACCAGTTTTCCTGTTCAACGTTCAGAGGCACCAAGTCTGCAACACATCAACTGCTAGTGAGATTCTTTCTGAAAGAGCCATTAACCATTTTCTGCCCCTGTCCTTATTTCTACCTATCCTGCCACATTCTCCCATGAACAAATTTTCTTCTATTTGTGCTCTTCAGATCCCTACCCCAGCAGAGTGTCAGGCCATGCAAGGTCATACTTAGTATTTCCAGCTGCATGTTTGCAGGTACCTGGGGGCAGCTGCAGTTCCTCCTCAGGTGAGATGGAATAGCTATAGCTTTTAGATAGTTTGGATATTTCTATTACAAGTCAGGCAAAAGGAAGAAATGCTCATGGTGCTTAAACCCACAGGAAGAAACCATCCCTTGATGCAACTGCAAGCCAAACATTGCACCATTACCCACAAGCTCTGATGTATAACTTAAAACGCACTGATGCTATCTAATTCCTTAGCTACAGGAGGAACTTCTAACAGAGCCCTCCCTGCACTCTCTTGAGGGCAATAAAACTGAGAGAGTTTTCAGTAATAAGCCAATGGGCTACAATTTGTGTTGCACTGAATCTCTCCTGCACATTTTTCAGTTCTTAGGGCAAATTTGACTCTTAGACCTTATGTAATTCCACCAAAATCAATTGAACTGCCTGATGAGCAATTCAGAGCTGAATTTAAACCTCTGAGACACAACTGATCCCTAACTAATTAACCTACAAACATTGTGCATTGACAATTTGCCAAGGTATAGTCTGTACTGAAGATCCAAATCCATCAACATTTATGAAGTTTTCTCTTTTTTTGGTTAAAACTGTATTCTCAGCTAAAAGCCTTTTCCTAAAATCAGTGCTGAAGTGAACCAGCATACACCACTGAAAAGCAAACATTTGAAACATCTGATGGCAGAAAGTCAACTGCCAAAGCAGTTAATAAATAGAACCATTGCAACTTCATTTTCCTTGGCACAGTTCATAATGTTTGAGTGGCAAATATGAGAAGGTTGCTATTCTGAAAACGGTGCACTATTTACCAGGAGGGGTTCTGTGTTCACAATACTACAATGCCATGAGCTTGAACAGCTTTGACCCTCCTAAAAATTTGTTATAAATTTTGACAGGACTGTTGTAATTTAACACCAGCTAGCAGCCAAGCACTGCACATCGACTTGCTCGCTCTCCCACCAGTGCAATCAGGGAAAGAATGAGAATGGTAAAAGCTGGAAAACTCATGGATTGAGATAAAGACAGTTTAATAGGGAAAGCAAAAGCCATTTACACAAGCAAAGGTAAACAAGGAATTAATTCACTACTTCCCATGGGCAGGCAGGTTTTTCAGCCATCGCCAGGAGAGCAGGACCCCATCATGTGTAACAATTATTTGGGACTACAAATGCTACAACTCCAAATGTCCCGTCCTTCCTCCTTCTTCCCTCCACTTAATATACTAAGCATGATGTCACGTAGTATGAAATATTCCTTTGGTTAGTTGATGTCACCTGTCCTGGCTATGTCTTCTCCCAAATTCCTTGCCAGCATGGCAGTATGAAGACCAGAAAAGCCCTTGGTTCTGTAAGTACTGCTCACAAATAGCAAAAACATATCTATATTTTCAGCCCTCTGTTCACCACAAATTCAAAACCCAGGCTCATACCAGTCACTGTGAAGAAAATTAACTCTGCCCCAGAAGCAGCACATTGCCTTATCTTTGCACATGCACCGTATTTAGCAATAAGGCAATGAAGAGTATTATACACTCAAAGACTCATTTGTTGACACTGACCACACTATTCATAAGACCAATGAAACCTCATTAGAAACATCAATGATTTGAGGAAGGATTACTGCAAGCATCAGTCAAAGGCAATCCTTCTACAGAAAGCATTTTATAGGCAAAATTTGATTTTTAAAAGAAATCTCTTTTGTCAGCCTTATGGAGTGGAATAAATTTATATGGGTGTTTAAAAGATAGAGGAGAAAGGGAAACCACTTTCAAAATGACAAAGGCAGACAGAGTATGGCACACAGTATGAGGTAACTAGCACTTCCTTAGTAAAACTATTTTCAGTGACTGTTCTTTGGAAATGGTGTGCTAAAAATAGCTGTAGAACGCTAGTTTTCTTGCAATATTGATAATTCTTCTTCATATGAGGACCTCACTTCTTTTCGATTGCTATATACTTGTTCTTCAACAAAAAACCACTTCTGAATATTACTTACTTCAACTCTCTGAGCAATTTCCACCACTTACTTCTTTTCAGCTTTGACTCTGCTGCTCAAAAAAGAAATATTATATTTTAATTGAATGAGATGAGGTTACCATTTGCAGCTGTTAAATATTCTGTGAGTGCTCAGTATGCAAGTTAAACACTCACAACCTATGTTCTTTGTATATTTATTTTCTCAAGTTGTTTTTGGGTATAAACAATGCAAAATGATTCCTCTCTTCCTATTCAACAACCTTGAATAAAATTCTATTATCTGGAAATTCAAAACCTGTAAACACTTGAGAAAGCTAATAACCACACATTTTTTCCTTTAATCTTTTTTTTTATATTCTTCATAAATTACAATTTATTGAAAACTTTCCCAGTTCTCAGTTGTGCTCTCTTATTTATTCAATTGGCCAATGAGCAAAAAAATCCATTGATTTAAACCCTGACTTGATAAATACCCTATGTCATACCTCATGTCAAATCAGTCTAAAATTTTTTTTCTCTAAGAAAAGACGTGGACAATGAGAATAGAGGAAATATGAATAGTTATTCTATCCATTCTATAGCTATTCTAGGTTCACTCATAATATTATGGTTGAAAGCTTATGCAACTGTTCTTGTCTAGGCTTTACGATAGGAAGCCTATGCCAGAACAGACAGCAAAGGATGCCTTTTTTTTATTTTTTTAATATGATTATTAAAACAGATAACTGCTTTGGTAAGGCCTGAAGCTTGACAATTTTAGACCTCAGTTTGCACAACTGAAACTGTTTTGAATTTTGATACTGCAAACATTAGATTAAAATTATTTCATCATCTCTTATCATTCCACTGATAAACAATAAATTTTCTTTGTATCATTCATCTACATCTGTCTTACATGCCTAATCTTGAAGTGATCTGCCTGTATGATGGATTATTAGTGACATCTTTATCCCCATTTTTTTGAAGTAATAGTCCTATTAATACCAAATGTAGCCATTTTTAATATTTATACAAATTCCACTGTGAATTAGCATGTTTTGCCCCCCGGGTTTCAAAAGGGTGACCTGAGAAAAGAAAAAGAAAAGAAACAATATAATGAGAGGAAGACTGTTAATACAGATGTACAAAAGTATCAAATTCAAATAAAATATTTACAGAGGATAAGCAATGTTTTTGGTACACTATGCAATTTACATTACAAGTAGGAGCAACTAATCTTCCACACATTGTGGTTTATAATAGTGAAACACGCACACACCAATGGAAGGGAATAGAGTCTTTATCAGGAAACTATTTAAAAACAAATGGGTGAATATGAATTATCTATTTGTATCCAAGCTCCTGTAGATGCAAAATGAAAGCTGAAAAGAAAGATGGTGTTGAACAATATTACTTTCAAGAACTGATTTATGTTAGGTTTTGGTACTAGAGTTATCCCCAGCTTATGAGTTCTGCATAACAGCAGCAATATCAACCTAACAGCAGTGAAGATTTCTGCTTACGTAAATGACTACTTACTTAATTTTCTTTTAACAGTGTTGCTGATACCAATTAAACACAAGTGCACATTAACTGCTATATAGATGCTATTAGTTTTTCTTTTCCAGTTGGTAGTTCAAGAAAAATAGCCAGGCTGCTCTTGTAAAGATTACTGTGTGAGTACCTGATTTTTCAGCTTGCTGACAATTTGGAGCAAGTGAGAATAAAATTATTTCGGTTGGCATAAACATAGGCTAAACTGTATTTTACCGCACACCAAATTTAAAAATAAAGCATCTTCAAAGATCAAAACATTTTTGTATGAACACAATTTCTTTTTGAGCTGTGAAAAGTCCTCAATTTAGGAAAAAAAAACCACAAAACAAAACAAAAAACCTCCCCAAAAACACACAAAAAACCTCTGAAAAAATTATATTCTAGAACTAAAGGAACTATTCCAAGTACAAAAAATAAAGATGCCTACTTCTATACAGTTTTTCCAGTTCCCTTGATTTTGAACAAATAAAATCACAGAATCACAGAATCACAGAATGGTTTGGGTCCTAAGGGACCTTTAAAGAACATCTAGTCAAATCCATCTTGCTGTGGACAGAGGCATCTTCCACTAAAACACATACTATCATAATAAATAAACAGAAAATTCAAAATATTTTAGAAACCACTAAAGGCTTATGTTACAATGAAATTTCACAGTACAGTATGTTTGTTGCCACCTCTAGCCACAAAAATGCATATTCACTGAGTGATTGCACCTAATATACACATAGTTACACATGTACATATATGGACATATATTTTACATCTACTTATACATATATACTTAGCACGTGTATTTATACTGTACATTTCTATCTTAAATGTTATGTTCCTATATCTGAAAAATGCTTCTTTTAGTTTTTTCTTCTTTTACTTGAATACAGAGAGCAGTCAGCCTGGATTTCACTGGTGCACATACAGAGCAAGGGTCCAGAACCCCATACTTCAGAACATTTTGTTTGCCAAAATATTCCTACTCCAAGCACAAATACAGGCTGGACAGAGAACAGCCCTCAGGAGAAAGACTTGGGGATCTTGGCTGATGAGAATCTAAACCTGACCCATCAATGTGAATTTGCAGCCCAGAAAACCAACAGTGTGCTGGGCTGCATCACCAGCAGCAAGGCCAGCATGTTGAGGGACGTGATTCTACCCCTCTACTCGGGCCTCATGAGACCCCACCTGGAGTATTATGTCCAGGTCTGGGGTCCCCAACATAAGAACATGGACCTGCTGTAGTGAGTCCAGATTAGGCCATGAAAATGCTTAGAGGGCTGAAGCACCTCTGCTTTGGAGACAGGCTGAGAGAGTTAAGGATGTTCAGCCTGGATGGAGCTCCAGAGAGACCTTATGGCACCTTCCAGTACCTAAAGGGCTGCAAGAGAGATGGAGAGGGACTTTTGACAAGGGTAAAGAGTGATGGGACAAGGGGGAATGACTTTTAGCTGAAAGAGACTAGGTTTAAATTAGATATTAGGAAAAAATTCTTTACTGTGAGGAGGTGAGGCACTGGCACAGATTGTCTAGAGAACCTGTGGATGTCCTATCCCTGGAAGCGTGGAAGGCCAGGATGGATGGGACTGAGCAATCAGGTCTAGTGGGAGGTATCTCTGCACAGGGCAGGGAAGTTGAAACTAGAGGGTCTTTCAACCCAAACCATTCCATGATACTATGATTCCGTTATTTTGTGATCCTATGATTCTACTCAGTGGTATTATTCCAAGCAATTTCCTTTTTGAGAGTTTATGCAGTAGGGGAGTTAAAGTGCACTGTTGATGTTACAAGGTAAAGTTTTAATATTTTCTTTATTTAATCCAGATTCAAATTGTTGCGAGCTACCCAGGGTCTCAGCAGGTTCTACCTTTCTGTTGAAAGCTACCCAAGGTCTCAGCTTTGCTATTGCTTGAGCCTAGAGTCATTTTACTGTTCCCATACGATTTTCTCCTAATGATCCAGCTGTGACTTCCTGAAGACTTTCACAATCACAGGTGTGAGCCTCTAACCTCTGAGTTAACAACCACCTTCCAAATATGGCCTTGATTCTAAAGGCAGCCTGTAGTGAACAACAGTGGCATTTTTCTTATCTTATAGTAAATTAGCTTTTCTTTTATTTGGATTAGCTTAGAGAAGTTGTTCTAGCCTTGATGTAAAATTCTCTCTCAATTATCTGCAGAAGATGATAAAAATCACTACTTGCCTATTTCAATCAATATTTTCTGTTCATTTATTTATTTTGCAAATGAAAAAACATCTACATCTTTAACAAACCTCTCCAATTTGAACTCTCTACCATTGTGGCTAGTAAAATTGGTAGGAAAGGAGAAGTATCGGCTCACATTCCCATGAATTCCCATTCCACTCAGTGGAAAAGTCAGAGTTTTTATGGGAAAAAAAAAGGCAAAATTTTTTCTGTCTTTCAGTCTGAAATATCATTTGTTATGGGGAAAAAAAAAAAGACACTTTCCTTAACCAGAACTGGCTGTTCTGTCCCAAGTATGTATTATTCAAGTTTTTGCACTGAACTCTACAAAGTTCTGTGAATAACAAAATCCTGCTGGGAAGAGCCCACTACAGAATGTCCTCAGGACCAGCACATTTTCCAATCCATCTGTATGTAGTCAGTGGTTCTTTCCCACACTACAAGTAGTTTTCCCTTATGGAGTTAGAGCTACAGTGAATACTTTATTCAAAGAGCTTTTTACTTTTTTTTCCCCAGTGTACACATAAATGCCTAAAGTTTGATGCCAATTAAAATAATAAACAAACAGCATAAACTGTATAGATTAGAAAAGGGTATAATTGCCCTTTTTAGTCATATAAATCAGTGGTTGTCTTGCTACAGGGAAGAGATAAACTAGATGGGGAGAGACAAACTAGATTGGAATTCATTTTTACCTCCCATGGTGAAATCTTTTATTGTTGTTTTTCTGTGCTACAATGGTGGAAGACAAAGCCTAACTCAGAACAAAGCAATAACGCTGCATTGATGCGTTTCCAGAATCGAAGCCATAGGCAAGAAACCCTACTTACTGTCAGGCCCCAATTCAAGCCTCCTTACAGCCCTCTGGGCATTTCCAGACTAAATAGCTTTGAAAAGGGGAACAGCACATTAGCAGTCCCTCTGAGACAATCTGAGTAGAGTTACTGCATAAAAACCACAGTTTAAATTATGTTAATAGAGCTGCAAGCTGCAAAGAAATTATTTATCAGAACTAGTGCAAGACCCTAGAGTTTATACATTTTTTACATGCAGTCCCCAAAAGAGAATGTGTCGTTTATGTAACTTGTGCTTTGACCAGCTGTGGTCTTTAACTCCATTCATACCAGGGCTCCTCTGTGTCTGTTCCATAGAGTGCATCAATCCATTGTTTGTGCCACAATACATCAAAGTCTTCAGCTCCATCCCAGCATGGCTATGACATTCTGTGAGTGATGATCTCTGGATATGTTCAAGGCCAGGTTGGATGGGGCTTTGAGCAACCTGCTCTAGTGGAAATTGTCCCTGGCCATGGAAGAAGAATTGGAACCAGATGATCTTCAAGGCAAACCATTCTATGACTTTGTGATTCTATGTGTGACAGATGGCACAGACCATGGCTATTCTCAGTCCTGAGACATGCAAGGTAAACTGCTTCAAAGGAACTGCTGCAGTTCCTTTGATATCACATAAGTCAGGAACAGAATTCTTATAGGTTTGGGAATGCCTACCTTTTCACTGCCTGTTAATAATTAAGAACTTGACCTTGGAGCACCAACTACAGTATGAAATAACATACGGCCAAGCCCAGTTTTCTCCCAGTGAATGTGTATGTATCAGCAGCCTTCATGGATAAGAAAAACAAGTGAAGAAAAAAACAAGAATAGAATGAGGAGGGGGATAAGATATGTGTAAATTAACTGAAGTGACACCCAAAAAGTTAACTATTTTGGTTCTGGGATAACTGTGTGCCAATCTCATTGATTATGAGAATGTTCACCAAAGAATGCTTCTGCTGGCACAAACAGGTTTAAGGAAAGAAAATTAGATTGTCTCCAGTCCCAATTGCATCTTCTATGATTTCACAGTGAACTCAGCTGCTGTAAGGAGGGAGAACAGCTCAACAGAATGCCATCTGAGATGACTGAATGACATTGCTACAATGGTAAGAGGTTTGCATTCAAAATTTCATCAAGAGTGACACTGCTGTGAGGCAGGACCTGATTCCCACCTTACTAGCACCAGCTCAAATCAGCAGGAAGCCAATGAAGTCAACAGACTATCGAGAGCAATGGGGATAGACTCACATTAAATGTGTGTGAAAATCAGTGGGAAAAGATAACAGTCCAACAAATCTGTATGTACTTTTAAATTCAGAATTCATGAAAATACCAAGCACGAGAAAAATCAAACGTAATCGCAGGTTATAAATGGGTTCATTTAGTTTTGACATTAAAAGGGGGGTGTCATCTTCCTGGCTTTTAGGTCCCTAATCATTTCATTCTACTTTTCCATTATTCATAGCCTTTCACAGGTTACTGAATCACTCAAGACTACTCACCTTTTCTATTTCATCTTTTTATTTTACTTCCAAAATTTCTGTGTGCGTACATGCTTATGAAGAAATGTGAAAGAGCTACTTAGCATTTGAAGAAGTGCTGCAAACAGTTATTTCAAGTCTTTTGTTCTAAAATAAAATAAAAAGCCAAGGGAGGAGACTTTTCAAATTTGTTTCAGAAGATTTTTTATCACTCGGGTTTAAGAGAAAGATTTTTCCCCCTAGCATAAGCCATCATCAATCTGTGGTGCTGCTCTAATTTACACCACCTGAGGATTGAAAGTGACATAAAGTGAGCAACTAAAAAGAAAGAGTCTACACGTGACTAACATCTGTCATATCGCTTAATATCTTGTTGCTCGAGGAATGAAGTGACAAGAATTGGTGTAGTGCCAAAAAACAGAGCAGGAGAAAAGCTTTACCTTCCTAACTTACTCAAGTTTTCATTATTGCTACAACTACTTTAAAAATTCAGCAAATAGACATACAGAAATTTGTGTTAAAATTAGTGGGAAATTATTGGACACTATCGTGATCTCTTTAATGCTGAGCTGCTGCAGCTGACTTTGCAGAATGAGTTCTGCAATTTTATGCAGCCCAAGGATCTCTTGTAAGATCTTTCTCATGGATACCTTGTAGTTTTTTTTTCTATTGACTGACAGAGTAAGAGAACATGGGGACAGTGCATGCGTGCAATGGCATGCAGAGGAGGAGTCACACAAGTAAAACTCACTTGCTTTTTCGAAAAAGTGCCTTGGGGAATCTGTGGGCAGAAGGAAGTCTCAGGGTCCAATAAAGAAATCTGTTCTGGACACCTTGTGAATTCCTTTGGAAATGAGAGACTAACCTTATGGATACTACAAGAAAAGGATTATAGGAGTATAACAAGAAAAGGATTATAGGACTATAACAAGAAAAGACAGAAGAAATCACAAAATCCCAAGTGCCCACAGACAGAAGTCAATGTGTTAGATAAGTTAGTTAAGGTGTTCCTGTCCTATGTTCCTAGTATCATACTTGGTCCTCTTACTTTGTTAACAGGATATTACTGATTATAAATGTAACACTGTGTAGTAGAATTTCTTCTAAAACAATATCTGGAGTTTTACAGCATGTCTTCTTAAAGTTCTAATAGAACCAAGAAGACTGAAGCATAGAGTATGTGATAAAATTGATGGTAATAATAAAAGTACCCAGGGAATGAGAGAAGGTAAAGCTCTTATCATTCCATCACAGTAGCAGAAATTCCAGTCAAAAGAAGGTCTAAGGGGCAGAGTCTCCTAAGAGGAGAAAAGTCCCTTCCAAGCATCTTTCCACACCCCTTGGAAATAAAGAGAATAGTGATAGAGGGGAGGGACAACAGCAGCAGTCATTTTAAGAAAAGAAACCATCTTCTAAGAGGTGAAGAGTTCACCTGAAGAGTTCAATTTATTGTAAAAGAAAGACATATAAAGAACTGGCTTATTGAAAAAACAAGGTCATATGTAGTTGATGATAACAACTTAGTAATTAATTATTAAAAAATAACTAATCAAACATTTTAATAATGTTGAGAACATAGTATTTTCCTTTATTTGTGCATATATGTACGTATTTCTGTATTTATTTTACTAATGCTTAGTATTGTAAATTTATGTATTGAAGTAAACATATTTTAGCCTTAAATCTTGTTCAGTGTGAAAGATGTCCCAGAATGACCTGACACATCATTCCATATCCATTGATGGACTAGACGAGCTTTAAAAGCCCCTTTCAACCCAAATTGTTCTAAAATGCTATGGTTCTATATACATTAAGTCTCAAAAATTATTTCAATGTTCATCTTGGTAAGTGTCCAGCTGTTTCGCATATAGTATAAGAGTGAACAGTGTGTGCCGTCTCAGAAGAGCTGAATAGACTGGTTTAAGATCTGGTGCCACAGAAGTCGGCGAAGGGGGGTCCTCTGGAAATTATGATGACTGGCAAAATTTTCTGTATCATGAGAAGGGAATGAGGATCAAACTTGAATCTGAGGGACTGAGAGAGAGTTTATAGCGAGAGGCCAGATTATTTTATTGGGGTACTTCTTGAGAGTAATTTTCTTCCTTTTTTCCTTTTTTCTTTTTTTTTTTCTTTTTTTTTCCCTCCAGGACCAAGAAGGGAAAGGAAACAGGAAGAGAGGAAAAGAGTATGTCAGCATAGGAGGAATAAACAGGATTTACAAGTTGATAAACCAAAAGCAGATGATGTGTTTCTGCATTTTTAATTCTACATTAGCAGAGAGAGAACAAAGAATCTTTGTGTGTGTTGTCATTTACTCCTAGAAGAGCACTCAGATTCTTCCTGTGCTGCAGCAGTGCTAACCCATCAATAAACCATAATGAAAATAAGAATGTGTATAAATGTTCCTGGGGGACAACAGCTTGTTGATTGATAGAAATTATCCATCTTTTATACACCATATTGCAATATTTTCTTCATGCACTGTATGAAAAATACTGCAAAGAAAACCTACTTAGCATTACTGTGACAACTGCTTGAAGATATGCAATATACAATTTTCCCCTAAACCATTTCATTTTGGAGAAAACCCTAAAACACATTTACCCATAGTCAAGTGAAGCCAGAGAGCATTATTAATTACAGGGTCAAGTCAACCACAAAAATCTCATCCATCTTAAAATGCTGTAACAATATTTAAATTATTTAGAGGTCTTGACTGAAAGCCTGAAGACAGCTTTGAGTTGGGTGACACCTGTTTTTGAGTGGCCATATATCTGGTCTGAAAAAACAACATTTAACCACTGTGTTTATTATTCCAAACACCATGACATCCTGTCCAGTCTTAAAATATTACTGCTCTGACTTGGTTAATATCAGAATTTTGGGATAGTAGGCAAAGTGAGGACCCTTCTGCCTTTTAACCATATAGACATAGCTGGACAATCATTCCATTATTCGAACAATGCTGAATGATGTCCACTCCTTCTCCCAGCTAACGTGATGGGCAGAACTGAGAGCAGTATGTTGAAAGTAAATTTATAAAGAGAAATAAGCCAATACATAAGAATCAGTTATTTGTATCTGACGCATGTATTGTTGAGCACCATTTATCAACTGTATAGCAAATTTTAGTCGTGTTAAGACGCCAGTTATTTCAGGAAAAAAACCTTCCTAGACCTTCAGAGATAGACTGGATTCCTGACAAAGTGCTAAAGTGTGCTTTTCTGTATCCCCCATTTACATACATTGTATTCATGACTTCACAGATCCCAACCTTACCCAAAATCATGGAGAGACACCCTCTACAACAAAATACAGGCGTGCACTACATGTGGCAATTTCCCTCTAAACACCCTATGGTTGTGCAATGCTATTTTGATGTACTACTTCTGTAACAGAATATGAGTGCCGTTCTCCAGGCTTTTCTGACCAGACTGTTCAACAGATGGTAAGGAAAAGTCATATATGTCCTCAGCAGCTAACGCATATGGGGCTTGAAAAGAAAATGCAGAAAGCTACGGCAACATGACAGAATCCATTACTGGCTTTTAATCCTGGTAGTGATGAAGAGCTGAGCCATGAGCACAGCTGTATGTGCCTTCGGGAGAACACTTTGCCCGGCTCTAGTTCAGAAACAGATCATTAGAAGTAAATCAATATAACCTGCCGTTCTTCTTCACTCTATTCTCTTTCAGAAAACTAATCAGCAGCACAGCACTGGATATTGAGAGCTTTACTCTGACTGTACCAATTCACATCAAACTGAAAACAGCACCAGAGGAAATCATCAGCAGCAAAAAACTGAAAATTTATTCTTTCTACAGAAAAGAAAGGGTAAAAAGTCACTTGCAAAGAAAATTTTCATGCTGTTTCCAGGCTATGAAACTATAATGTGATAATCTGCATCCATAATTTTTATGCAGGAAAAAAGAGACAGGAGATTTATTTTGCCGGTTGAAGCTTTTGAAGTGTGTTTGTAATAGCATTTCCATATTTGTGTGTTATTAGTAATATGCCAAGCCCTAAACATCATTTGTGATGCACAGTAAATGACCAGCATCAAAAAAAACATAAACATTGTTCCTTTGCCTGCTTTGTTTCTTGACCGAAAAAGAAAAGGTATAAAGAGACTAGGTGTTTGTGTAAGGCTGTCCAAAATACTTGTTGGACAATGTTATGCTGAATTATGAAGTCCTGAATGCCAAGTCCCTACCTTAACCATGGTGCAATCCTTTTCTTTCTGGTCATCTTCCATGACCCTACATAGGTCTCATTGCTCTTAGGTAGACATTTTTACCCTCTGAGAGAAAGATGCTTTTAGCAGAAGGTTTGCTAAATTTTCAAAGTTACGCATTGAGCAATTTCTGAAGTCCTTAAGAGCCCCCGCAGCCCTGCTGGAAGAGCTAGCCAAGAAACAAAATGACATTTCAGTGAAAAAATGTCACAGTTGAGACAAAAATAATTTTTAAAAAAGAATGAAATTTCTTGGGAAAATACATAGAAATGAAATTCAATAATATGTCTTGATGATTCCAAGAATAAGATCTTGTATCCTAAAATATATTCATGGAAGCCCTGCTCAGGTGAGTCCATTTCCACTGTGAGTTTCTGGAGGGTCTTGCCTTCCACTCACCTGAAAACTGATTGCTGATCTTGTGCATACACCAGTATCTGGAGGCATTTTGACTAAGACAGAAAGTTTCTTGGAAGGCAGATTGCTGGGTGAGCTGGCAGGAACACAGGCAGGTTTCCTGTCAGCCCTGTTCCTCTTGGAATCGACATGCTCCCAAGGAACATTTCACTTTGACAAATTGGCATTTTTCCAATGGAAAACATTCTGTCAGAATAATTCTGCCTACTCCTGCTGCATCTTCATCCTTGTCACTCTCTGCCCTGCTGGGAAAATTTGGTTGCTGAGATTAACACAGATCAGTGGCTTTTCTCTCCAGGCAAGATGTTGAACTTATGCTTCCTCCATCCCTATCATAGAATCACAGAAACATGGAATGGTTTGAGTTAGAAGGGACATTAAAGATCATCTAGTTCCAACCCCCTACCATGGGAAGGAACACATTCAACTAGATCGGGTTGCTCCAAGCCCCATAGAACCTGGCCTTGAACACTTCCAGGGATGGGACAGCCATACCTTCTCTGGGCAACCCGTGCCTGCATCTCACTACGCTGACTGGGAATTTCTTACTAGTATTTAAGCTAAATCTACCCTCTTTTAGTTTAAGGTCCACTTGTCCTGTCACTCTGTGCCCTTGAAAAAGTCTCTCTCCTGATTTCCTGTAGGCCCTCATTAGGTATTGGGGTCCTGTAGGCCCCCTTTAGGTGCTCTCCTTGAGCAATGTTAGTAGGATGTTACATACGAAAAATTTTCCTGTGCTTCTCTGCTGTCATCTTTTTACACTACCACCCAAGATTATTGGCTATATAAAAAGCACAGAAGGTATACTTTGTCCCTTGACAGTGTTTATGGAGTTCTGTGTAAGAGAACAGAGGTTGGGGGTGATATTTGTTTACAGGCTCTAATACAACACGCTATGACCTAGATGTAATAAAATGCGAGTGCATTATTTTTATATACTGCAGCAGATTTAATTACTGCTGCTTGCAAAAATATATGCCACTTGTTGCCACCACTATCAGGTACTATAGTAGACATCAAGCACTTTGCTGTTAGCACAGTTTTAATGAGAAGCAGTCACTTCATTCAGGTTCTCTCTTTCCTCCAATATGCAATTAGCAAACAGTGATTAGTTGAGCCGATTCCAAATTGTATTCAAATGAAAGCAATTTGGCTATTTTGTAGATGCAATAGGTGATACTTTTTGAAGTCCCTAAAAGAATTAATTTCATTTTTCTACCCACACATGTTCTAGAGAGGAGAAAGATAAAAGTTCTCTTTCATGCAAAGGTTTTGTTTTTGACAGTGAAAATCATTTTTCCATAAAAGCATATCATCAGGACCAACCTATAAGACTGCCTGAGAAATTTGTGTCTGCACCAGGAATTTTCGTTCCTTGGAGAAAATATTGTCCCTTAATATGCATAATGTTTCTGTATATCTGAAACCCTCCAGCTGCTGATGCTTTAACAAACTTTGCATAAATAAAGATTTTTTTAAATGGTGAATTCTACTGTGTGTCCAAATCCTGATCTAACAGCTTCTAGCAACTGATAAATCAGTGATGTGTTTATATGGATGTGATTATCTACTTTGAAAAAGCACTTGGTCAGAGATCTCTGCTTCACAGTAAATACAGAACATCACTGCAGCTGAATTTTCAAACAAGTTCAGACCCAGAAGCTGTGGCAGCATAATGACAATTCTGATGGCAGGATTAGTGGTTTTAGCTCCTACTCAGAGCAAGCAGAAAGCTTTCTATTTATAACTGAATTATTTCCATAATATTCTTTCTCGGATATCCTGAGAGTTAAAAGTCTGAAAAAGAAGCTGCAAAGTTACAAGTAACTAAGAATGCAATGATAAGATCAGTTACTTCTCCAAATTTCCAAACTTAACGGGGTCAATAAAAATCCTATTGTATTTTATGCATTATATTTATATTATAAGATTAGTTTGATTTTTTTTTTTAATCTTGACCAAATTCTGGTTACCTTCATCTTACCTAAACTTTTCCCTTAAGTGTTAATGAGATATCATTTCCTTCACTTTCTGTCCTAAATTGTTGTAAAGTTCTCATTAAATAGCTTCCCAAACCTGTCTATGTTTTAAGCAGAGCAAATTAATATTGGCTTTATACACAACACACACACACAAGCAATATTTATGCTGCACAGGTTCTAAAAACCCTGTCATGAGAGAATGTTATTAGCTGTGCAGACTGACCACCAGCTGTCTCAAAACAGATACAATAAGACTTAATAATAAATGCAAGGTTTTATTTGTGATTAAGGACATTTTATTTGTTTGCACAGAAATTTATCCCAGGATTTGCTGGTGACTCTGCTTGCATGACAACTGAGTCAATAAAGATTCACTGAAGTTAAAAATGGGTCTGTTTTTTCCATGTTTTTCCCCTCCACAGAGCTGTAGAACTAGCTGATCTGGATTCAGTCCCCAGTGAGGATGAAAACTCATTGCACACAGATGAAAAGTGCAGCATAAAAATATTATTTTTGGTGGTGCTCTAACTGGATTGTTCCTATGCTGTAATTAATGTTGCAGCTAGAATTGCAATAACCAAACCAAGTCCGAGAGTACTGTTTTTCCTCGACACATCCACTCTTCCCTTACTCTTTTGGACACCCACAGTCACGTTTTGCAATTTACACAGATGTATGGAATAAAGGCCCATCAAATGCTTAGAGATTTGTCTTTTGTCTTTATAGTCCTCATCACTCACTAATGACACTCACAGACATGGCTTTGACTGTTTTCATTTTTTTCTCCTCCACTCCCCCTATTTCATGTTTCACAAAGAGCTGTGAAACAAAGACTCATCAAAGTCATCATTACACTACATTTATCTGCACAGAACTGCCTTTCTCATCTATTAGACTTTTTAAACATTCCAAGTCCTTCTACAACTGGATTCCCTCTCATTATTCTAGCTTCTTTGACACCCACTACTGCCTATTTCTGCAACGACCCTCCTCCTTTTCCCCTTCTTGATTTTTTCTGGGTCAAATACCATTATGCATAATCTCTCGTTTGAATTCTAACAAAATAGCACTTTTAGTTATTGTTAACAAAATTAAAATTTGAAATGAGTTATTGTTTGTACTGATTTTCATCTGCAGAACTTATTAGTCCCTTTTTTCCATTTTCAATGAACGAAAAATCTTTGCTATTTACTTATATTTTTAATAAAGTGTAGATATGAAACAACCAGATGATTTATTTGCATCAAATTAATTGCAGAAACCCCTTTACAGAAGTCTTTGTAATAGATCATAGATTTTTATAAGTGAAGAACAATAAGTTAGCAGTGAAAAAATAAATATGTAAATTGTAGGTATTGTTACTCACAGTTCTTCATTGCCTACTCAAAAGAGAATGAACTAAAATCAGTCCTCTGCCCCATGGCTGAGCAGCTACCCCATGAGATAGTGACTCACTGCCTTTTGACAAGCTGTTTTCAGACCTTATCATCTTCAGGTGTCCTGCTGGGAGGTTTTCCCTTACTCTACCTTCTTTACTCTCTGCTATTGTACATTTACACATCTTGATAAAATCCCTCTTGAGTTTTCTGCACTCCAGGCTGATCAGTCAGAGCCCTCAGCCTCTCCTCATACGTCAGGTGCCCCAGTGCCTTAGTCGTCATCATGGCCCCTTACTGGGCACACTCTGACATATCCATGTCTCTCTCATACTGGGGAGTCCAGTATTGAATACAGCATCCCAGATGTGTCTCATGAGACCCAATCAGAGAAGGATTTCCTCCCTCAGACTCCTGGCAATGCACCCCCGGAGGCTAGTGGCCTCCTTTGACATGAGCGTACATTCCTTGCTCAAGGTCACCTTGGTGTTCCCCTGGACCACCAGGTCCTTCTCTGCCAAGATGCTTTCTAGACTGCTGTCCCTAGGTTGTCCTGGGGTTATTCCTTTCCCAGAGACAGGAATTGGCATTTCCCTTTCTTGAACTTCATGAGGTGTTAGAAAGCCAACACTAATATTTCGTCAGTACTAGGTTCTGACATAGCTTTTTGGGTAAAAGACACTGGAGTTAATTCTCATTAAACGTGGGGAGGGGGGAAGCCCAACAACAACAGAATCTCTAAATAACACACAGTAATTTTATATACTTATTTCTTGTCTTATCTTATCTTACCTTATATTGCATTACATTATATTACATTATTAAACACACACAGTTAAATCAGTGTATAGTAGGAGTGCATCTGGTCACTTCTAGTCTAACTTAACATATGCACCACGTTGTATTCTCCACAAGATGAGAGATGTGTTTCTAGAAGATCTACTAGGAGGATTCTGAACATGAAGAATTTTTTCGAAGTATCTGCTGGTGTAGGGCTGTCAGTAGTGTAAGTAGTGTGTCTCTTCAATGAGAACAGCCACAATAAAAATACAAACACCTCTGACCTGAAGTAAGGTTATAGACAAAATGTTTTTGTTCTAAAGTCTGCTATCACCCTCCCAAAGTTCCTTTCACAATGTCGGTATAACTTGAGGCTTTGAGTCTCACCAGTCTGAAGCTCAAAGCATGGGTCACTTACTGTTACATGCTGATGCCTCTTTGTAAAACAGAAAAGGTTACAAGAACAACAATCTGAGCAGGAAAAAAAAATATTTCCTGCTACCGATTTGATCAATTTCACTGCACTGCTGTGTAATCTACAGGCAGTCAAAATGTGCAGGATTGATATCATCTGCATACTTAGTGGAAGTCCCATGGGATTTCCCTTTATCTGTGTGTATGACAGGAATTCCAGTCTGCTACCATAGTGGGAAGCTACAGCACCCTTTCAACTGCACCCACTCTTGCATATTGCAGTTTGAGTGAGATTGTTCTTTCCAACCACAGATGAATACAGAGAGTGTGGTAAAAGCAGAATTATTTCTAAAAGAAAGATGCTTTGTATGTGTATCCAACTTGCTTTTCAATAAATAAACATATTTTTTTATAAGCTAACAAGTTTCATTTCCTCACCTTCTAACTTTAAAACATGAATATTTCTAAAATGTTTGTAAATTTTTCAGGCTAATCTTTTTTTTTCTGGTTTTTTTTTTCCTTTTGCATTGCTTAATAAAGCTTAATAGCTCTTTTCAAATTAAACTAAATTAATATGCCAGCTGTACCCAGTTTTGAGCACACAAACCCCCTAATGGTTTTATATTAAATTAATACATATGGTTATAGTAAATCTTAACATGGTACTCTCATCTGCATGTTGGATGCCAGATTCTATTAGTTTTGCTTCATAGTTCTTAGATTAAGTTTATCTCAAGACATCACTCTCCCTGCCGATAAGTACAATTAACTACATATTAATTTGTCCTAAGTGGATTTTCCTATTCTGATTTGTAACTCATGGATGCATGTTTACTAAAAAACTGTTCTGAATTCCAATATTTCCTTATTGCTGTGCTAAACTTGCAATCTCTCTCCCCTGTGAGTTTTCATTATCCAGCTGTGACTTGCACTGACTATTTTTTCATTTTAGGACCTCTAGCAGCTAATACAGGCACCATTGCTTTAAAAGGGCATTGATTTGGTTGTCACTACAATTAAGCATGCACATAATCAGCATCTCAGCAGTAACCTCTCTTCTTTGTTTGTCTTCCACTAAAAAGAAATTCTGGAAGCACAAATGCCTTCAACTATTTAGTAAGCTTAAAGTTCTAGCAAAGATCAGACATGAAGGCATCATGACAGCTTACAGTGCAGATGACTTCTGTGATCAGGATGAAAAAGTCAGATCCTCTGTAGCTGTTAGTTTTTCAGTTCTAGGTTCCATTTCAGGCACAGATGTCTAGAGCAATTTGGTATACTGTAAAATATCCTATTTCAGTTTAAGTTTCTGGTCTAGAACGATGCAATCTCCTGCAGATCCTGTGCCATAACTGCCTGACTTGCATGGATGTCTCTCATATTCTGTAGCAATTCAGATGACACTCAAGCACTCATGTGTGAGCACATTAGAGAAGCCATCAGTGGGTGAAAGGCACATTAAGGGTAAAATTTAGCCTAGGACATACAACTTTGGGTGTTCTCAAATGACTGAAGTGTCCAAGTTCCCCTTACAATCAAAAGAAAATTATTTAACAAAGATTTTTTTTTTCCTAAAAGTAGCTCACTAATGTTACTTTAGAACTAGAGGGCTATCCTCCCTGACCTCCACCTGCTTCCCCAGGTGGTCATTCAGTGTGATATCCACCAGCCATCCATGTTACATCTGAATAAGCATCTATGCAGCTTGGATAACTAGGGGAATAAAAAATTACTCCTATGTTTGGTCATCTGAATCCCAGCCACTGATCTGTTCAGCTCTAAGCTCCACTGGTTATAGTGATGCACAGGACATGGCTGGGACAGAGTTAACTTCCCCCAAATCAGCCTTGAAAGTGCTGTGCTGTGTATTTCTAAGTAGAATACAGTTGATGACACACCATTGTTTTGGCAACTGCTAAGCAATGCTCCCACAGCATCAAGACTGTCTCTCCAACACCCTTGCCAGCCCCTCCAACCACCCAACCCCAAAAGGAGGTTAGGATAGGGATGGACAAAATTTTGGGAGGGGACACAGATAGGAAAGCTGACCCAAATTAACTAAAGGGATATTCCTTATCATATTGCATCATAACCCCTGCCAATAAAATAAAAGCTAAGAGAGAAGGGGAAAAGCAGGAACACTCATTATTTACGCATTTGTCTTTCAATGCAACCACTACACTACTGAAGCCTTCCTTCCTGAGAAGTGTTTGGAGATAACCTGCTGATGGGAAGTGGAGAATAAATCTTCTTTCTTTTGCTTTACTTTCATGTGTAGCCTTTACCTTCTTTTATTAAACTGCTTTTTTCTTAACCCATGACTTTTCAACCTTATTTTCTTCCCCTGTACCTTTGAGGAGGAACTGATAAAGCAGCTTAGTGGGCAACTAGAGGCCATTCAACATCAACAATAACTGTGTGTGTACTGACGTAGAAGTATAAATGCAAGCAACCTGCCCTAGGAGTCCAAACATCTCCAAAAGATTAGCTAAAAGCCACATGTACTATATGTGCTAAAGGTATATGTGTTAAAGTTCTATAAACATATACATATGTACACACACACATCTATAGATATATATATATGTCTTAATAGAGAACTAAATCTTCAATGTAACCAGAAGCACATGTGCCTAAAAATGACCATTTTGATAGAACAGTGCTAATAAAAATATTCCACACATCGTATTAGTGTTATACTCATATGTGGTGTTTGATAGTCCGCGTAGAATACTAGCAGAGTAGTGTAACATTTCCTAAATAATTTTTTTAAGCAGAATACTATACAGTGGGAGTAGTTTTGTGACTCTTTACAAATAGTATCAATTTTTTCTTCTCATGTTATTTTAACTGATGACTGATTTTATTAACTTTATGAGTATTATCTTTCAGTGACAGTGAATTTACCATCAGTCATTACTGGGAAAACTATGAGAATATAGTTACACCACTGTTATTTCTTCTTATGAGCGTGAGAAAAAAAATGTAGTCAAAACTTGATCGTATGGATTTGCCCATGATGTAACTCTGATGAGAATATATTAGACAAGTCATAAAAAGTAAAGGCTAATTCATTAGCCAATTAGATAACTTAATATTTTTTCCCAATATTGCATCATATCTCTGCTGATTTATTAATTTATGGCATCAAGCTCAGCAGCTTTCTCATCTACAGAGAGCCTAAGGTAAATCTTCTGGAAGACCAGGCATGTAGGATCCCCTAGAGCCTTTTAGAGAAGCTATGCCTTGTTTTGGAACCAACAAGCCACAAAGTATTAAACATATCGTTCCTCAGATGAAATAGTAAAAATGTTGAACATAAACAAACATGGTAACAAATATTTTACCTATTCAACATTTTTATATTGTGGAATGTACTTAGATGAAATGAGATTTATTCTATAGAGAATAAAAATGGATCTATAGAGAATGAAATTGGATTCTAAGAAATGGGATCAACACTCAAGTTACATCACTGGCTTGATGAACAACCTAATGAATCTGGAAATTCAGCTTGCGAGGGTATTCAGAAACTTTGTGGTCCCCCATTTTGGTCTTGTTTTCTACCACCTTTCTGTTTGTTAGCCTTAGCATAGGTATCTCATTAGACGATAGCTGGGAGATGGCATCACATAAGGGACACTGGCAAAGAATGAATTACAGGTGATGGGAGGATAGAAAAATGCAACATTTTTTGACATGTCCACTTATTCAGGTAAAAACTAGAACTTTTTATGGAAGCTCATCAGGTTTTTCTAAGACGAAGAAAGTAGTTATTCTTTGAGTAGTTGCTACATTCTAAGATTTCTGCTGTTGTCTAACCATTATTGTTGTAACCATTGGAAAAGGCCTTTTGTATTTATCTCCTGTAAATGTTCAAAGGTCTCTGAGGTGGAGGTAATATACCCCTTCTAAAGATACATTAGCTGTTGTGACCTGGATTGATGAATAACCCTATTGTTGTTATTCTTCTCTTAATCATTGCTCTTGCACATCATCTGGCTTTTTTAGCCATCACTCTTTTCCTGATTAAGGTGGTTGAGGTATTAAACTCTACAAGAGGTCATTGTAATTCTGAAACTGGAAGGTCCATGTGCTTTTAGCTATGTTGCAAAATAGGTACTGGGTAACATAACCATACAGTAGGCACTTCTCCAAAGTGGATATCTGGTAAGTCAGGAGGTATATTTTGAGACAGTAATATATTCATGAGGACAGCAATATTTTATGAATCACACAGACATTATTATGACATTTAGAAGATGACAGAGAATACAATAAGGGACTCCCTTTCTGAGTCCTAGCAACAGACAACTTCAGCAGTTCTTTCTATTCTGAAACATCCAATTTTTCTGTGCAGTGTAATATCTGTACAACTGAATCTTTTAAAAATTAAAGTAGAAGATTAGTTGCATGCTTTCCAAATTTCCCATTTTGACATAGCAAAAGTTAAAAAAAAAGAACAGTTTCTGTT
>NW_016690341.1:509131-631227 GCF_001604755.1 Lepidothrix coronata | reverse complement strand
ATAAGAACAGCCCAGAGGCAGAAGGTATGCACACCCACAACTGGAGGATGATCATGCATGTGTGTATGTGTTTGAGGCTCTCAGTGTCAGCAAATGGGGTGGAACCCTGGGTCGTAGGGCTCCACATGTCCATGATGCCAGCAATTAGGGTGACATGAACATCATGTGGGTGTGTATGTCAGTGGGTGACCAGAAGCAAATATCAAGCTGGATTAACTAACAAATAGGACTAGGAACTTAGGAACAAATATCAGGGTGGCCATAAATCTATGCTGGTTACAAAAGGGATCCAAAGGGCTGTGAGTTGGCTTCTGGAGGGACAGGGGCCCCAGATATCGTGTGGGGTCACAGCCACAGATCTCGACCTGCTCATGGAGAGACCCACTGCACATGTTTGTGTGTGTTTTTGTGTGTGTGCATGAATGAAGTGGTTTTTACCAGCAGCTAGAGTGGGACTGTGGTCTCAGGGGATCCCATGTCCAGGTGACAGCAACTGGGGAGACTGGGAACTAGGGGCACTACTGGATAGACTGAGTGTCTGATCCCAGTTGCTGGGGGATCCACACTGCACATATATACATGTGCATTTGCATATATATGTATTTCTCTCAGACCTTCATCCTGATGAGATGGAAGATGAGGCTCTTTACAGTCATTGCATTTGACTAATTTCTTTCTCTGTTAAGTGTGACCAAGCATGTGGGTTTGTATAAATGTATTGCATATAAGTGTAACTGCATGAGTGTGTGCCTGTATGTGAGCCTTACTCTTAGCTGGATCTTGGAATAAATTCTTTACTCAGACGGTAGTGAGACACTGGAACAGGTTATTCAGAGAAGTTGTAGACGCCCCATCCCTGGAAGTGCTCAAGGCCAGGTTGGTGTGAAGCTCTGAGCAATCTGGTCTAGCAGGTGTCATCCCTGGCTATGGCAGAGGGGTTGGAACTAAATGGTCTTTAAGGTCCCTTCCCACACAAGCCTGTCTACAATTTCTATGTTTTCTATGAGCAAAGCTGCAGCAGCCTCATCTCTGTCAGGCTACTGCATTAGGAAATTCATAGCATCTTCTACGGGTATTTGCTTTACCTCCAACAAACATGGAAAATAATAAAAATAACATAAACTTTTCTCAAATATGAATTTGAAAAAAAAAAATACATGAGACCTTTAAGCCCTAAGGAAGACATTAGAGAAAGGTAAATTGGGTTTTGTTTGAGATATTTATTTTGACATTAAAAAGAATTAGTTAAATTTGTCCAACATTTGACATTCCAAACAAACCCAGCATATTCTTTGAGGAAGACTGAGCACAATATATGTGTAAGCATATGAGCAGAGAGGCTAACATAAATTTGCACAGGGTTAGGCACACATCTATCTGATGAATGCTGGGAAAAGCAGGATTGTTCTTGCAGTGTATGACCCTGAATATACCATATGCAGCCCCTTAATAAAATGAAGAGATACTGCAGAGTCCTTTAGGCATACACCAAGTTTCTATGCATTAAACATACATGCAATGTGAGCATGGAAGCTACGTTGTTATTGTAATTTTGCAGTGACAAAAGTTGTCCCTTATTGTGCCTAGTAGGGAAAAGCATTACTAATGGTGCCATCTTGTGTTAGAGATCTGGAAATGTTGCAAAACTTTTTCTTGTGATAATCTATTTGTAACCAACTTTATGAAGCAAGAGTGTACAAGAGGTTGGAGCCTGAACTTAATTTGATGGAGATGAAATCAGGTGTCAAGCCTCTATTCTGCAAAACAGAATGCGTTTAAACACTAGGATTTTATGTTAAATGAATGTTTAGTATGATCAATCAAATAGAAAAATAGTACTAACAGTGATTTTCTCAGTCTCCCAATTAAGAAATATTTGCATGTTTCCCTTTCTTTTTTAATTTTATTTTAAACTGTCCAAATCTAAACTCCATAGAAAAAAAAATAGCAATACTTCAAGGGATTGCTAAAAAACTTTCAAAAGAGACAGCCAACAAATTGAAAAAATCTTAGGAATACTAAGAAGGACCTGCAAATCACCCAAATGTGTCCTACCTATTTCCTCATGCCTAAAATGGCACAAAAAGGCAAGAAAAATGCTACCTTTTGCAAAAATAAATAAAACTCACAACTCGGCATAATGGCCATCTGACTGCAAACACTCAGAGAATTACAAACAATGCTTGTTTTTAATGAAGGTGATTTCTTTTGATAACAGAGTTACAAGATACAAACTGGGCAAGGATATAAGAAACATCTCAATATCGAGGCAAGCTCCATCATATCCATCATATATGCCATAAAAGCCAACTACTGGTAAAAGAAAAACACACTCAAATCAGCTTTCCTTAAAATCTTAAAATACAGAGTTGCTTTTTAAAATTTATCATTACCAAAAACTTGTTGCATGCAATTGGCTGATGGATTCAGGGACAGAAATAAAGAACAGTCTATACAGCTTATTTTTGATGTTTGCTGTTGATGTTTGAATTGGAAATTTCTGGATGCAAAAATGTTTTATAATCACTGCTGAGCTGCAACATATCCTAAAGGGCACTTTCAGTGTGGCAATGAGCAGAGTGTGCTATCCTTCATCTGACCGTACATGCCCGTTGGACAGAGTTCAGTAGTATTTGCCAGGGCAATATTCTCATTTTTCATGGAGTAAACTGTGGTCACTTTCAAAAGCTTTAATTTAGCTCTTTTCTAATGTTGCTAGATTTGCTTGATGTATCCTCACCTCTAACTATCTATTTAAACATGCATTATAAAACCAATCCATATTTCCATTAATATTAATAGGAATGTGATTGCAACAAGTGTGGAATAATCTACATGAGTTGGTTTCAGTGACAGCATCCTTGATCAGCTTCTTCCCCATCCCTCTCACAAATGCTGCTGGGTATTTTTCCATAATGCTCTCAGGGCACGGGGAGAAACTTTCTTGCAAGTGATTAACCTGATGTTTACCCTTTTTTAAAAGCTGTCATAACACTTAGAGATTACTTCATCATGGCAGTGGGTAGGAAAAATTATGAGTTTCACGCAAATTCTTACTGCAAATTCTATTTATTATTCCCAAATCCCTTCACTCTCCCCACCAGTTTGTCCCAGTTTACTCAAGGGCTCAGCTCCAAAAATTCCTTTAGTCCTTTAATCTGTCTGTAAAGGGACTGTCCTTGCACAGTGTTATTGTCTACAATGTTTTTAACTCTTTCAATTAAGAGAACAAATTAGGAAGGAACAGTTTGAGGCAGAGTTTAGTTTTTTATTTTTTTTTCTCTTCTGGTGCGCTATTTTCTCTTAAGGGTCCCTCAAGGTCCACCACAGATCTGAATATTCAGCAGCTTTCATGGATGCTCTTGGATTTTCAGCCTACTCCCAGCTCCACTCTTTTAACAGTTATCTTTTTTATTTATCGGATGCTTAGATTTATTTAGATAAGTTTACCCTCACTGGTACCTAGTAGAATATATTCAGGGAATCTGCTTATATTTATAATCTACTTCCAGACCAGGCATACAAAACTAAGTGGTCATATTTCTATGAAAATAAGTTATGTATGTTTTGATTTTGGAGCTATGATTCACTTTTTTATCAGGTTATAAATTAAAAACACACAGACTTGATTTTATGAGTTATGGTTTAAAGCAATGGGTATTATGAATATTTTTACAACACTATTTGTGTGAGGAAATTGAATCTCATATTACTTTCAATAAATTGCAAATAAGATCTTTAAGATGCTTCCTTAATAAAAATAATAATAATAATAAGAAAAGTTAAAAAATAATAATAATAAAAAAAAATAACAAGCCACACTGTCAAGAATGTCAAGAAGTAGAAAGATCCCTTCAGTGCTATGGCATGATGGAATTTGTTAACTAACTGCTGACATTTATAAAATATTTACTGACTACTAACCTGAAAATCAAATGAAATAGCTACAGACACCGAAACAAAGTATTTAAAACAATCTAGCACAGGAGGAAAAAACAACCAAAAAAACACATCCAAACCCCAACAAAAAAAAAAATCCTCAAACTCCAACAAAACTCCTCTCTTCTTTAGAGTAAAAGAACTGCTACAGTAGCTGGGGGAACTATGAAGTGCTCACTGATCTCTGTTAAAGATTGTGAACAGGAGGAAGACACTTAGATTCACAGATTCGAAAGTACTGAAAGTTCCTTCAAGACCTACATGATTTCAGGATTTAGGACATCTTTACAAATGATGAATACTTGGAAGCCTGTAGCCCTTCAGTAGCTCCCCAGCATCCCTAAGACAAAGTGGAGGTTATATAAATACATGCTATACTCAGATGTTGTTACCTGCTGAAATACCCCTCCACACAGATGTAAATGTTTTTGTAAACATAACAAAGAATGACCTAGAAGGTTTGGACTTTTTAAGCTGTCTTGTAAAATTCAGTTATTGAGAAAGAACTTAAAAATCAATATTTGAATGTGGATGTACGTGGAAAAAGATATTTTCACGACATCTTCAACAATGGACCTCAAAACGTTCCCTGGGAGGAATGATGTTTATCTATGTGCTTGTGATATAGCCCAAAGACCGACAAACTTTTAAGAATCATCATATACTAACTCCCTCTTAACTTCGCTGCAGATCAAAAATCCCACATTTCCTATACCAGCTTCCTCAAGATGGAACTCCAAATTAACTTCATTCAGTGGCTTTGCAATTGACTGACACTACCAAAACAGTTCTTTTCATTAGCATGAGTCATTATTCCCTAAACATGAAATAAAAAAATACGGTGAAAAATTGTCTGCAGATATTAGCTAAGGAAATGCACTATCAGAAATTCTGTTCTGCAGATGTTTGAAATGCCTATATTTCTCTTCTTTTGAAGCCCAGGTGGGACATTACTTCTCATGACTGGACAAACCCAAAATCTATCAACTTCAGAGTAGCAAAAGAGACAAGATGAATTTTCTTTATGTGATCAAAGTCAGCTAGAGAAAGAAACCAACCCATCAGCTCAGGAATGGGGAGTTTCCATCAGAGAAACACAGAGGATAGTGGACATATGATGAGAAGACTGAAGTGGAGAAAATAGATGTATATACAGGAGCAGTAATGTATCTTGGTTCTCAAAGTCTCCTGCATTGAAGGAATATATTCTGGCAAGCCTCTTTGCCACTAAGCTATTGGAGGATGCAAGCTCTCAACGTAATGAGATGGGTTAAAGTAACAGCGTGATGACTCATGGTTGCATCACATCACAAGGATCTAAATATTTTATGAAGCATAAAATGAGCAATGAACTTTGCAGTACTTCAACACTTGCTTACAATTCCAGCAATTACAAACTAAAGCACAGCAAATCTTTAAATGGGGAAAGAGAAGGAGAGAAAGATGAAACACCCTAAGCCCTAGTACCTAGCACCTAATTGCTTTTGCAAAGAATGTGAATTTTTATTCAGTCCATAGAGGACCAGACACTGGAGGGTGATATTAAGGGATTGCAAGGTGGCAGAAGAACCTCCCATCAGAAAACAGTGTAAAACAAAGGAAATATACTAGTTTAGGATAGGTTTTGTGTTATCAGATTGAAATTCCCCTGATTCTTAAGGTGATGCATATCAGGTTGCTATGGGCAACTGCAATGCACTCAACAAGGTCCTTTGGACAACAAATCTGTGCTATAAACATGAAGCTTCATGTTGCTTTCTTTAAACCAAATCAATACAGTGGCTGGGACAGGACTGGAAGCAGTGATCAAAATAATAAATTTGGTCCAGGCTGCACTTCATAAATGAGTTTTTTATCTTAGCCTATTGAAGAAACACACTGAAGCATGATTTAGGTTATGATTTTCCCTTCTGACGTATTTGATGAGTCCTTTTGTTTCAGTAAGTGAATAAATAAAACCGCTCTGTGTCTGACACTTCTAATACAGTACCAAATTCTGATTTTTCACTGTGTACTTCAAACAAGTATTCCACTAATCACTACAGCTCTGTGGCAAATTAGGATCACATCATCCATCTCAATCTCAATAACCAGCTCTGTTGCAATTAGCCACAAAATTCTTTAGTCAAGATGACATCAAATGACTCCAGACAGTACCACCTGCAACAATCTGGGTCTGGAAGGACTTTTTCTTAACTATGTTTTGGATATTGTCTGCAGAAATAGAAAAAGTCTTGGGCTTAAAAACAGAGACTATTTTAATTTTAAAAATTAAAATAGTAAAAATAAAATTTACTTTTAAAAATTAAGATACTAAATTTAAAATAGTGCAATGTCCAGATAAAAAAAGATCTAGTTTCAAAAATAGATCTAACCCTGAGGTTAGACCATGGGTTCTGGTTGCCCTGGAATGGTGACTTTTTTCCTTATATCTAATTAGATTCTCTTTTGATGCAACATGTGCATGTTCCCTTCAGTTCTTTTCTTGTTCACCTCTGAGAAGAGTGTCTCTTAATCTATACATACTCTCAGTAGGAACCTGCAGACAGCAAGATGATTCCTCTTCTCTTCTCTAGACAGAACAACCCAGCTCTCAGCCTCTCCTCCCACATTCTGACCAGCTTGGTGGCCTTTTGCTGGACTGTCTCCAATGTGTTTATGGCTATCTTCAGCTATAGGGATGAAAAAAAAGGAAAATACTGGAGATGAAGCCTGAGAAGGGCTAACTGGAAGGAACTGTAAACATTAATAGAATGGTTATCCACTGAAGAATGACAGAACTAGCCAAAAACAGTCTTAAAAAAGGAAGGAAGCTTAAAGCTTTAGGTTTTTGCAGTTGTGGAAAACACAACTTTCTTCCTTAAAGGAAGCAAAACATTATATTTCTGAACAGCAACACAAAAATAAAAATAAATAAATTACTAAATAAATTAATAAAAAGAAAATTAGTATTTAAATCCAACATTGTGGTCATGGGACAGCTAAGAAAAGAGAATGAATGCTCAAGAACTATTGTATATACACGAGGATCTCAATTCCCAACTCCCACTGCTACTGTTGGCAAAACAGATCTGCTGGATCTGCTTACCTGCAGGGTAGAGTCCACTTGGCTGCAGAAACCCTGTTGTAACCAATATTTCTGTTGAGATTAAGGTGCCTCTCAGACTTCCTCCTCCCTTGATGTTTCTGGAGCTGCAGTATGACAAACTAGCTCATCTTTTAGAATATTGTTAAAATTCTGTCTTGTGTTTACTTTGCAGTTCTGTACAGAGATACACAATGTATGGACAGTGATAAGGATATGAATTATTCTCTGAGGAAGAATAAAATTTATAATTTTTTTTTCTTCATACTTTGGATTTAGATACAAACAAAACAGATGTGGCCCAGTTAGGTCTGTAATAAGTTAAAAGGCTGCTCTCTCCTGTTTAAAAATGATACTGCACAGTTTCTAAAATCAATTTATTCTTGAATGCCTCCTTTCTTTATGCAGTAAAATTTGCATATCCTGCAGCTGAAAAAGGCATAATTAGTAATTTGTGATTAATTTAAGCAGGAACAGCTATAAAAATCTTAGGTATTTACATAGTTCTTATAAATTAGAGTCACAAACTGTAATTTGTTAAATTCAAATTCTGCTAAAAGCTTGCATTTACATAGATGTTCAGATGTTAAAGTGTTGACATGCATTTTAAAATCAGTGCTGCTGATGCATTCATAATTCATGTCAATGAACTGGAAGGTTTATTTGAGAAATTATTTGGACAGTAAAATATGATGGCCAGTAAGAAATTGCAATTGTAAATACTCTCAGCCAATGAAAACATGCATCTTCTCTATCAAGGAATAAAGATATTTCTTCAGAAGACCTGCATGTAAAATCACTGCCAAAAATGGAGCTACACTCTTTGATGTTCTATAATGCATTAAGCTAATCTTGTAGTCCTGCTTCATACTGACTATCTGCAAGAAAAAAAGATCAGGAAATGGCTCACACAGTCTGTTGGGAAAAGTCAACCCTTGGTACTTGATGAAAGTTTCCAGATCATAGAATCATAGAATCAGGTTGGAAGGGATCATCTTAAAGATTATCTAGTTCTAAGCCCCCTGCCATGGGCAGGGTTACCTTCCACTAGACCAGATTGCTCAAAGCCACATACATCCAGCCTGGCCTTAGACACTTCCTGGGGTGGGGCAACAACAACGTCTCTGGACAACATGTCCAGTTGTCTCACCACTGACACAGCAGAGATTTTCTCCTAATTATCTAATCTAAACCTGTCCTTTGTCAGCTTAAAGCCACTATCCCTTGTCCTATCACTACGTGTGAAGACACCAAAAAAGATGTTTACTTCAAGAATGAAATATGAAAAATGTAAAAAGTCAAAACTGTCTTATTTTAGGATCTGTGTCAGTGCATCTGAATTCAAAATGAAAGGTCATGTTAGGGTGTGGGAAACCTTTTTTTTTTATAATGTTGCAACTGTTAATGCTACTAATGCAAATAGTGAGATAGTGAATGGACTGGAAGAGAAATATCAATGCCAGGTCACGCATTAGCTGAAACAAGCTCAGCATAGATCTATGGAGGCATAGCAGGCTTTATGTCCTGTCATTTAATGTACTCCAAAAATTTAAATTTTTCCTTCTTAGCACTGGAGAAGCAACGTTTTAGTATTTTAAAATAGTAATATTGAGAGTGTCCTGGGTAGAGCAGTGATTTTATTTTTGTTTTTAAATAATACCCTGTGTAGTCAAATATGACAAACTTATGACTAAATGGCTGTGCATGCAAATATTCGTATCTCTACAAAGAAGTAAGAAACTTCAGAATTTCCTTCTAACATGCCAACAGGGTTCTGTAAGCAAAACTCTGCAAGGAAACTGTGGCAAAACAGGGCAAGTTAAAAATGCCCAATCAATGCTTAGTTCTGCTGTCAGGTAGGATGTTTTTTTTGATCATCTTCAGATATCTCTAGGAAAAAAATTTCTTTTTGACATTGCTATTTCTTCACACAGAACTGGTGAAGCAACATCCACCCTGCAGACTCAGCAGAGGATTTCAACAGATTTTCCCAGATTCTTCTCATTTGGTCTGAAGTGCTGACACAAGGAAGAGTGTTGTCCTTCATTCAGCAAAGGGTAAAGACAGACAACTTGAGCCCCAGGGAGGATCACAGATGAATGGAAGCTCCCTCTGAAGACATCTGGCTCTTCTTTTCTCTCACTTGCAAAGAATCATCTCTTCTACCTGCCATATGCCTAAAGGTTGGTGAGATAAATCAATACCATTGTACTTCAAAGTAAAACAAGAAGGGTGAACTTTTGCCCTATTTTGCACTTTCTTTCACGTTTATTACCCCTCTTCTACTTTGTTTCTTGTTGAAAAACTGCATGTGCATATCTCCATGTACTATAGCCTTTTACCCACAGAGACATCATACAAATTTATATCTTCCATTTTATTGGATTGCCCAACTCAAGTCTGATGTTGTTCTGCTAACACTGCACCCATGACTATGCCTATATCCAGAAGTGGTCTTCCAATAGCACAGTCTTCTCTCTCGTGGGTTCCCTTTTGCCCAACTGCTCTGCCAGATCCTTTGCAAGCCCTAGTAGCTTCACCACAACATATCTTTTCTTAAGTCAGATCCTTTAGTGAGTGCAATGTGAGTTTGTGCCTGCCTCTGTTCCCAAAAGCACTAAAGCAGTGGTTTGCATACCAGAATACCATCAATGTTGACTTGAATCTGATACCCTTAACATTAGATCTGATACCCTCAGCATTAAGACAATGCCCTATAAACTATCTGTAACAGCAAATTTCTAATGGTTCCAATCATATGGAAGAACACTGTCTGTCCAGCCAGAGCCAATGTGCAATCTGGTGCATTACACAGTGGCGCTGATCATGAGGTTAGTCTATCCATAAGGTTTAACAGACGCGTGTGACAGCAGTCAAGATGCTGATTGTAGGTGTTGAGAATTCATGTCAATAGCAGCAAAAGCTCAATAGAATAAAAAAAATATCACATCAGATATGATTTTTTTAAGTAATAATTGTTTATTGTTATTTGATTTGATTTATGAAGTATTACATTTCCTTTCTTACTCTGTGGCTCTTTACTTGAGACTGAGTCCCATAGTCTAGTTTACTGCAAGCTCCTTAGAGAATAAAAAATCACATTATCGATGCTTTAATTTCCATGCACAGCTTGCCACAGTGACTAGCTCTTCTTAGAACAGAAGCTGAGTTATTTGTTACTACAAAGCATGCTGCTGATGATAAGATTAGAGGTGATGCATGCTCATATATTCACCATTACCAATAAAACTCAACTCCCATAGCTTTAACTGTTTAAATCTTCACAGTGATCTGCTTTATAAAATTTCAGACACTCAGGAGTTTCCACAGAAGTCACCAGAAGCAGTACTCAGTGTTTTGAAGAAAATTTTGAAACCAGAATAATCACATAATCTAACATTTTCCAACCTGTTGACTCCATAAAATGTATTTAGATGCCTAGATAAGCCTTTAGAGACTTTCTTATAGACAGTTGTATCTTAAAAGAAATTAATATTGTCTCTCAGTTTTAGTGCTGGCATAATTAAATACTGTTACAATGTTCACAGAACATTTTAAATTTTTTAATCTTTATGTCTTGAGGTCAGCATTTCATTAATTTGCTTTGGCATCATTTGAGTTGTGAGTTTCACATAATCAAAATAATATAAATTTACTCTGTTTCTTCTATATTTTATCTTGTTATTTAAATACAGTGGTTAAAAACAGATTGGAAGAGGTTAAATACTGATTTCATAAAGCATTAGGAGATCTAGGAATGTTTGTTGGAAAGAAAAGAACATGTAACATACAATATGCAGTGACAAACTTTTTATTCAGTCTAAGAAATTTGCAGTGGACCTATTACCATGGGTGAGATAGTCAACACTCAGTGAAACCTAAATAACCTATTGCGTTGTTTTGTTTTGTTTTATTTAATTTTATTTTAATATACACCAATACAACTGCATTAATTTATGCATCATGCTTTGAAATCTAAATCAAGATCCAAATCAAGTCATTCCAGCTGAAACTTGCTAAGTCCCTAACCAGATACCTCCAGTAACAATACTGTTTTCCCACTCAGGATGCCATGTCTTAAGTACTGGCCACACTAACCACATCCTTCTTCAGTATGTTTTTTAATCTAATGTTAATATTTTTCAAACAATTATGAAAAATAATCTTGCCTGGTCTGCTCCTAGATTTAATTAATCCTGACATCCCCCACCTCTGAATGACCATTTCTCTAATATCATCCAGGCTCTATTGAAGATTATAGTTACCGTTTTTTTTGTCTCCAGACTTCAGTTTTTCACAATTGTTCTTACTCTTGGGAGTATTAGAAAATATCTCCCTAATTGATCATATTCTATCTTTTAAAGGTCATAACCATGATTCTTACTCACTTGAGAGCAATTCTTTTAAAGGGCAGGCTTGGGTGCAGATTTATAATCATGTTTCTGTAGCATTACTGGATGGAAAACAAGAAAAAACGTAAGCAATCCTATGGGGAAGTCAGCTGTTATAAGATTTTCAATCCATAAGACTCTCAACTTGAGTTGCATCAAGTTTTTTTCAGAAACTAATCCAAACTCTTAAATTTTTCCCCATGCTATGAAACTTTGGACATTTATGTCTAGGTACATAAATTTACTCAATAAAAGTGATATTGCATCCCAGAGACGACTTCCTATCTGTCAATCAATAAGTCTTTTTAATAATATTTGAAAATAATAAAGGACATTTATTTATCCTTTGAAGGAAGTAATTTAAGTCTCAGCAGGTAACTTGCATATTTCACTAGTTTAACGAAACAAGAATTAGCAAATAAAAATGTAATTAGCTTTTTTTTCCCCCTAATTTGTCAAAACTGTATGCTTTGTGTGAGTGACAGATGGGTGGTAAAGATTTTAATATAAAGTGTATTCCTAAAGTTTCTCTGACTTTATAGGGAGTTTGGTGAAAAAGGAGTCATTTGAGCCATCTGAAAATGAAGGTATGCTTGATATTAGTGTTCTTAAAACATCAAAAATTGAATGCATTACAAAGTCGTCCAGGAAGGCCTCCTTATCATAGTTGGTCTTTAGTGTACTGTAAAATGTTGATTGTTAACACTAGTTAACAAAACAGATGCTTGTGTGGCATCATTTGGAGAGCATGGGGAGAACCTCTGTTGCCTTTGCAGAATAAAAGGGTACACGGAAAATCAGCTTGAGCTCATGCCCTGATCCAAAATGCATCTGGTGTCAATTGTGCATGCATTGATTTCAGTGGATTGAGGCTGTATCCTGTGATAAAAGGAGCAAGGGGCTATTCTACAGAAACAATCTTTACAAATTCTCTGCAGAAACAAGCATTAAAAATTTCAGCAAAGGGAGAAGTGCAAGTATAATGCTGATGACACTTTGCTGCCATCATTTCTCTGCTTGAAAGAAATGCTGCGTGAATTCAACTCAACTTCTAAAACTAACACAGCTGACAAAGAGCAAAAAACATTTCAATGTTTTTCGCTGGCCAGTAACCACAAAGGACATCCTGAGAGCAGTTCATCTGCCTAAGTACAGGAGTGGGAGGACACTAGCCACAGTTACTGTACATGTGCGCTCTGGTTCAGCCAGTAGCTGTAGGAAGGCAGGTATTCCTACATGTTCTAAATCGATAAAAATACAACAATGGTCTTTTTTTGAAACATATGACTTTTTTTATACCCTGAGCTAGATTTCCTAATCCAGGAAACCAACTTTGACCCTAAATGTCAGTGTAGAGTAAAGAGCTTAGGTCTCATACATAGGTTTTGGCAGATTGAAGTATCAGAAGGCTTCAAGAAGTGTTTGCAATGCATGTGTAGGATATTATGAAAGTGTTTTGTATGCAGCTAGTAGTAAGATTCAGATTTACACAGACTAGAAGAATGAGACATATCTCCTAAAATAGCTATGCACTTGCTAAGGGTTCCATCGAGGCTTGAAGGATGACAGAGTAACATTATAAATAAGTTGTTGTCTGCTCAGCTTTGGATGAAAAATTCAGGTGCTACAATGCTTTGTCTTTTGCAATACATCATTTTCTTAAAGTATGTGGTGGTTTAGGCAAAACTGTGTTCAGGTGTTAAAAATTCACAGAGACAATTAGCAGAAGTAGGACAATTGTATCTGACAGTTTTATAACAATACGAACCCTGTTGAGTTGGCCAAAATAATAGTGGCAAGTAAGCCAGAGCCAAAGTATATGTTTTGTGTATAATTTAAAGGATAACCTACATCTCCCACTGTGTGATAGCACAATTAATTATATTTTTCCACAGGTGCCTATTTCTAGTGTTGGAAAGAAGTAAGGAATCTGTGATTGGAAAAGAAAAAAAAAAGTTTTTAAAAAGAGCACCAGAGACAGGGGTGTTATGTGGCTAATGCAGGTCCCTGTGCAAGCATGGACAGTTTCCCACAGGTCACCAGTTATCACATAGATTGACATCAGCCAGCTCTGCAGTTCATAATTGATCTCTAGTGCAGCTTTCTTGTACATATTTAGTTGCAACAATTAACTGGCTTAAAATAAATTAAACTACATAAATAAAATTTTTAAAATATCGTACCCCTTCTCCCCACTGATTGTCCAGAGAGTTTCATCAGTTGACTTCAGAATAACCACCTAGACAAGATGCAGAGACTGCCAGATTTTCTAAACTGTTTTCCACTCTGGAATAAAACACATACGCAATCCTCTCTTTTCCTCTCCCTTATGGTCTCTAAGCTTGCGCAAAGAGACTGAGATACTGTAAACAGGGACTGAAATCCTAGGAACATATAAGAATACTTTATTACTAGGATGAAAAGGGTTCTAGTAAAATAGTAATAGGCTAAGAAATGTTAGTGTTGTGAGGACAGGAGACACAATAAAAATAGAAAACTTCAATTATCCTCAATACCTATGTAAATGTCACATCACATGTACATGTCACATCACAGAATGATGTTGAAACTCTTGGGTATTATAAGTGCCTTCCTCATTGATGAGGTAGTTAATTATACCAAAGGGAAAAAAACAGCACTTGACTTGATCTGGGATAGAAAAAAGGAGCTGATTTAAAATATTGTTATTGAAGAATGTGTTTGTTACAGTGTACATAAGTTGTTTACAGTTGACAATCCTCATAAGTGAATGAAGAACCAAAAACTACAAGAGCTCTTAATTTCGAAAAAGAGTAACTTAAGCTTGTTACAAAGGAACTAAGAGCTAAAAGGCTTAAATATTTGCAGGTGGTATAGAGATTAAGGACATTATTGTAGGCACTCTAAGTAGGTGTATGTCAGTCAGAAAGTTCTGTGACAATCAAAAAACATTATAGAAAGACCAGAAAAGAAAAAAGAATTAATATGGGAGAGGAGGACAAAGGAGATTATTCAAAATATGACATTCTTTAAGAAAGCTATACTCATGTTCACCAAGGACACAGATACAAGTGGGAAAAACATATAAGGCAGAACAAACTAGTTCTGAAAACAAATTTGCTAAAGGCATAAAAAAGAGAGTGGTTAGGTTGTTTGGTTGTGGGAGGTTTTTTTAATAAACACACCTGCTAGACTGTGGAACTTGTATGCAATTAAGACATTAAAGAAGCACAGATTGGATGAAAGCATAGTTCTGAGCAGAGCTAGTGAATACATATAAAATACGATTAATATTGGTAGCTGGAAACAGAAAACATGCCAAAGGCAGGCATGTGTTACAATCCACTTGCAGATCTCTGAAGAACCAAGAAGTATGTTGCTAAAAATGAGTCAGTTGTTATTCCTTAACTCTTTGAGTGGCTAAAGGATTTTGATAAATCTCCAATTAATGTTTTCTATAGAAACTAAGCTTCTGTAGGACAGGAAGAAATTTATCTTGTAACTAATATAAACAGTGAAACAGAAAACAAAGTTTAGGAATAGATTATCAGTTTTGAGAATATAGGGAAAATAACCACTAAAGGCCCACAGGGAGTAGAAACTGCTAGAATGTTAGAGACTTGGCCTCATAACTTACGCTGGTGACATCTTCATAAATTACCTAGGAAACAACTTAGTCTACAACTTCCTCATGAGGGGAAGTGGAGGGGCAAGCACTGATCTCTTCTCTGTGGTGACCAATGACAGGACCTGAGGGAATGCCCTGAAGTTGTGTCAGGGGAGGTTTAGGTTGGATATTGGAAAGAGATTCTTCATCCAGAGGGTGGTTGGGCACTGGAACAGGCTCCCCAGGGAAGTGGTCATAGCACCAGCCATGACAGTTAAGGAGCTTTTGGACGATACTCTTGGGCACATAATGTGACTCTTGGGGATGGTCCTGTGCAGGGCTATGACTCATATTCAATAATCCTTGTGGGCCTCTTCCATCTCAGCAAATTCTGTAATTCTGTAACAATGAGGTAATAAAGTTTGCTGACTGAACCAAGCCACCTAGAGCAATAAAAAAAAACTGACCGAGAACAGCAGAAAAAATCTCATGATACTGAGTGCCATTCATCTGACCAAACCTAGGTGCAGTGCCCAGAGTTTTTTTCTCCATTTTTACAGTCTGTGGGAGGAATTGGTACTTTGATGAAGTAACATCTCATTGCAATGAAGTGGTGGAATAAAACATCACTTAATAATGCCTGTTTGTCTCCATTGACTATAAATGGAGCCAAAGACAAAGAGCTCAGGTATCACCAGATGAATCTCACCATGAAGGACTTGGACATCAAATGTCAGATGAAATTTTATCTAACTGTGTATAAAGAAGGGTATGGGATAAACAATACTAACATTGCATACAAAATATGGAATATCAACTAGCTATTACCACTCAGGAAACAGCTCTTAAAATTACAGTCCATAATTCCATGCAATGTCGTTTCAGAGCTAAAGAGCAGTCAACACCAAATCAAATATCAATAATTAACAAAAGATAGAGAAAACAGCAGAAATCACCATGCCACTGTGTAACCTCAACAACAGGAATATCATCTTTATTTGTGGTCCTTTCTTTCCAGGAAATTTAGATTAGAAATAGTAAAGATTCAGAGAAGGTGACTGAGATGATCAAAGCTATGGAATGAGATTAGGAGCCTCCGGTCTGAAAAAGGAGAGAGCGGAGGCAACTGTGATAGTAGCATATGAAACAAAAATAGCATTAAAAAAAAGTGAACAACCAGTGGCCTTCTGACTTTTTTTTTCCCTATGTGGCCAGGTACATAAAATTAAATTACTAGAATAAAAAATGTAGCAGAAACAAAGAGAACAGCTTTTCCACGCAGCTGGAGATAAGATGGTGAGTCTGTTGCTGCAGAATATTGTGGACTTTAAATGTCTCTATCAATTATAAGAGCAATTTGAAAAGTTAGTGGGGGGAAAAAAAAGAACACGCAAGTGCTGCTAAAAGCAAAAATTCCCTTCTAGCTCTTGCTCCAGAATTCTATGAGATAAAGAATTCAGGTAGCTGGAAGGATTTAGTGGCAAAAGTTTACTTGTGTGTTTTCCCTGTTATTACATTTAGTCATTGTTTCTAGGCCTCTGACATAGAGAGTAAACTAGAACTAAATGAGCTATAGTCTGATGGAGTAAACTTGTTCTACATTATAATGTAAACTTTTTGATCTATAATTTCCTGTTACATTTTTAAAGAGAGGTATCAGTCCCTTAAACCTATTAACAGAGACTTGCCCTCCATAGTTATTTTTCCATAAACTGAGCTATAATAAGGCAATGATATGGTCTCAAAGTATAAAGGTTAATTATGTCAGTAATATGGATGGTGTATATAACCAAAGGTGAAAAATAATTTTGTTGCAAAAATGTTGTCCTCATAAATTTTAACAGATTAAGAAGAAACTGTGTCCATTATGCATTCACAGACTCAAACTTTTCATTCAAGGTACTCTAGAAATATTTTACCTGCCCACAGTACTAATATAATATGTTAAATAGCAAGCCTCAAACCATAAGGAGCTAAGCTTCATCTATTTATACTGAAATCAAAAGGTTCTGAAAGAACACAGAACCTGACAAGATCAGGCTAAGAGATAAGTTGCCACAGGCATGGGTTCTCTTTTCTTTGGTTGACAGTGATTTGAAGAGGAATTCTGCTCTAACATGAGCACTTAATGAATTCTAGAAATATCATAAGGTTTACTAGAGCTGTAATCACAGAGGTAAATATCATATTTCTTGATAGAAGTGTGTTTGTGTATACCTTGCAGTTAACATCACTAACTCCATGATTAGATGTTTTCATTTCCTAGAACATTTCTTTACTGGCCTGACAGAGATCACATGCTTAGATGTCTCCCCTTGCTGCCCTCCTTCTGGCAGGGGAGATTGGATGGAGACAAATCCCTGTCTGTCCTGCTGCTAGAGATTGTTTTACCCACAGAAATCTGTATGGATATGCACTTACAACTGACCCTTGTCACATGTAGGGCAGCAGTCAAACATCACAATACTCTTGACATGGAGGGAACAATATTATTGGGTTAACTTATCAGCTCAATAGACAAAATGAATCCAACAGATAAGGAGAAGAACAAAGGGCAGATAAAGGGAAAAGAATCTGTACTCTTTTTATTGAACATTGTGCTTCCTCTAGAGTTACTGCAATGTCTTTTCCTTTTAATTTCTCCATTTGAGTTTGATCATGACCCATGAAAATGTTGTTTCATGCTTCAGGTGTTTAAACCGACTAATTTTAAGGGTGCCCACAGGGCATGCATCTCTTAGCACTCTGAGCAGCTTTTCACACTTCTGCTCTCCATAGGCTTTAGAAAATATTGCTTTACACTTGAAGACACTTTTGTTAAGTGGCCTGGAAGCAGGAATTCTGTCCTGTCATTTTAGTAAATTTAGGCTTAAGCTGAAAATAAGGAAGCCTTGAGGAAGTCAGTTTTTCTCATTTTAGAAGCATATCAAATATTTCCTCCCCAGTTAGATAACTGGAACAGCATGGAAAATTCACAATTGAACTGTATATGTTAAAAGCACTTTCATCAAATTGCATTTATGGAAGTAACTGCTTTAGTGAAAGACAGGGGGGAAAAAAACCATTATCGGGACAAAATCAGAAGGAACTAAGAGTCCTACACTGAATTAAAACAGAATTGTACTGTATTTTCTAAGCATGTGGAAGAATCCAAATAAATTTCACTGGTAAACTTGACTAAAAATAATAAATTATAATATAAATTATAATAAATAATGCTATAAATATAGTCCAGAGGAAAATGCAAGTGAGGGTGGATTTGGGGTCAGAAAATTGCTGATATGTGACTTGAGACTGAAATGGTGGTAACTTAAACAGCAACTCTGAAGTTGAGAGCCGTTCTAAAAGGTACTTGAGTTTGCTGGGCAAACTGTTTATACATGGATCAAATCTATCAGAGGAATGAAGGATCAAAAACTTAAAAGTCAACAACTGTTGGTGAGAAAGAGAAGGTAGAATCCAGATTCAGTTCCTCTTCTCAATCTTAAATTTCTCTGTGCTTCTGCTTGAGAAATTCACTTACACCAAACCTTCAAAATAAGCAAGTACTTCTGCTTTGGGTTGCAGCTTTAGACGTGCAAAGTCTGATTTTCAGGCTTGTGGACATTTTCAGGCTGCTGCCATTGATTTCATGGCACAGCTGTATTATCGATCCAAATCTCAATATTCCTCACAACTACTTACACTTTCTGAAGGATTACTTAAAAGCCCATTAATTCCCAGCTAAATTGTATTTAACCACTTAGCATCACAGGACTAGACAATGTGCAGGACAGCCAATCCAGTCCTGAGTAGGAATAAGTATACAAAAACATCCTTGAAATTTATGTCACCCCTACTCTTAAAAATCTCCAGTGAAGAAAGTTCCTCAGTGTTGTGATACTGGCTATTTACTAGTTTCTTAATATTGATAATATTGATAATATAATAATATGATAATTCTTCTATAATTTAAATTCTTGTAAAAAAGCCAGTAGTTCTTTCCTCTTTTTCTCCTTTGGAACATGGAAAATAATTAATAACTCTCTACAGCAGAAAGCTTACACCACTTTTCAGGAAAAAAAGAAATTCAATTCATTTCAGTGTTTCCCTTTAGGTCATGTCTTCTATTTCGTAATTATTGGTAGTCTCCTCTGCCTTCTCTGTTACCTGTCTACATCTGCGATAAGGTGTGATTCCCAAACTTTGACACAGTATTTAAGTGCCAACTGAAGCAGAATAATTATTTTAGACCTCTCTGACAGTTCTATAACTTTATTCTTAAATGTATTTCATTTTATTTTTAAGGATAACCCATTAAATAAAAGCAGAATAATTACTTTTGACCTGTTGACATTCCTGTTAATATATCTGTACCCACAGTTCACCTTTTTTCCAGTGATATCACACTAAATTAATCTATATCAATATTTTAGCTTGGATCAGGAACTTTGAAGAGGATTTTCAAGCATTTCTATTTATTGTGGATTTTTTTATCATCAGAGAGTAGAAACACTGAATTATTTTAGGATAAAACTTACATGGAAGTTTTGCCCAAGAGCACAAGTGGTTCAGCTTCTACCTGGCTTTAAGATCACAGGAAGGAACAATCTAGCCATAATCTGCATTTACTCCCTTCTGGAAACACTTTTTGTGTTGACTTTTTGTTTCCAGCATTTTTTCTTAAATCAGTTATTCTGGTTACTGCTTGCTAACGTATACTTAACTATTTTGGACTCTCACTTGTTTCAGGTATATACCTATCAGCATCCTCTCCAGCCTGAAATAAACCCACGACAAAGCTCTTCTGGGGATCCAAGTTTTAAGTGATTTAGTGTTACAATGGAAGATAATGGCAGAACGGAGAATTGAATCCAAATATCTCAAATCATAAGCCGCGAACTCATCCTTCCCTCTCTCATATTAACAAAGGAGTCTTTGTGGAGGGTTTGTTGTTCTTTTATTTTTTTTTAATTTTTTTCTCTCTTAATGCTGTCACCTGAATTCAGGTAGGCATATTTCATATGATGATCTGCTATTGCAGGGAATATACTGTGATGGACATATATTTTTCCATTAGCTTAATTCCATGCTTTCTCAGTACTGAGGAAAATTTTCCCCCCATTTTTCATGGATTAGTAATTTTGCTGGACTTTCTGCATCAGGAGACATAAATTCAACACTCACAAGTGTTATCTGAAATATTTTAATTAAGACTTTTCTGTATACATACTGTAGTTGCTCTGGAGCCATTTTTTTATTAGTCAAGTACCATTAGGATATTGCAACAGTAATCTGATTTTACAATATAATATAAGCTGGAGGTAAAGAAACATTAAGTGTTATTTGTCAAGTAGAGTGATCTTTATTAGATCTGACCTTTTTCTAGGCCAACACAATAAAAAGGTGAGTGTTATTTTATACTTGCAAAGATTAGTTTTGCTTACAGTAAGCAGAAGTCGAGTCTCTAAGGAGGCTTAAAATTCTCATTAGAAATAATTGAATCTCATTACCAAGCATGCACTATGAACCTCTTATGATTTGCCCCAATCAAGTATTAAAAGCATGTTCCTACTCAAAGCACTAGCTTTCCAACCTCTGCTGCTATATAGTATACCACTAACAAATTGACTTTTATGAAGACTTAAAGACCATGTAATTAACTTTTTCTGTGTACAGAGTTAAGACTTGATGAAACTGGAAGGTTAAATGTCAATACGTCCTTTGCAGGCATTTTTTATAGTGCAGTACTTGGCTTTCAGATGTTAATGATACACTTTCTGGACCCATTTTGTTTAGAAAAAATAAGAAAAGAAAAGAAAATTTGCACTGCAGTGCATGATGCAGTCCCATTTCACTCTTAAAGCAACCCCAGTTAAAAAGGAATAGCTCTGAAATGCAAAGCAATAAGCAGTGTTGGCGGTTATTTTATGATCCTGATCCAAAATCCATTGAAGGAGATGGAAATGTATTGTACTCATGGTTGCATGGTTTGCACGGATCTAGTTCTGTACGGTTTTACTTTAGCATCCAGAGCAGCTCTGTGCAAGACCTTTAGATGGTCATCAATATCTTTTTGCAAGACTGGTAGTGGATTGACACACCTCTGAACCAAAGTGATCACCCTAGAGACAGGCTTGCATAGATAACAGTTTTGTCAGTGCTTTAAAAATATTTTTAAAGAATTGGATGAGTATTATTTCCCCCATATCTCAGTGATACTTTAAATTCAGAGAAGAGAATCTCCCATTTCTCACTTTATTCTTTTCCTGTTTGCAATTCAAATTCTATCACTGACTAAGGATTTTTAGGGTACGATTGACTCTTCATGTGCATTTACGTGAGCTCTCTGGATTCAACTAGGAAGAAGTTGCAGTATATCAGACATTGTAAGAAGTGTTTCCTCTTGTATACCACAGTAATGGAATGTATTTCTTGATTAAATTAGACCCATAAATATTAACTTCTTAATTGCAGCTACTCTTGTGTCTTAGTGTCATATCAAACTAATATATTCTTAATACCCAGACTCTAATGTGCCTAAGTTGAAATGCACTGTGTTTAGTAAATAATTAATTATAATTAAGACAATAAAGGAAGATTACATTTCTAGGGTAATTTTGCTCTTTTTTTTCCAAAGCCATTGACTAATACATTTAAGTAATTTTGAAATCCATACACAACTAGATGAGCACTGAAATTTATGAAAGCTACACTTCTATCTTATCAGCTGGTTCACCTCATACATTTTACAATATATAACATATATAACAATATATATATAGCACTGAAAAAAAATATGCTGCTGAGCTTGTGAGATCTGAGTCAAGACTGGTTTTTCATATTCATCAGGACAGCAATTGAAAGGAAATATATCACTGAGGAGCAATGAGTTATTATAAGGAAATATTCAAAGTCAGCTAGGAAACAACAGGCTACAGGGCAGAAGTAAAGAGTAGGCAATAATCTACTGAGGGCCCTTGACTTGAAAGATTAAAGTGACCTTGTGAAAAAAAAACAAACAAAAAAAGACAAAAAAAAAGGACAAAAAAGTAAACAGATTTCTGAAACAGCTAGAAACGAAATGTTAAATTGCATGGAAATTGTACTTCAAACATTGCCTAGCCTGTAGTGCCACAACATATGAAAAGACCAATTACTTCAAAATCTCTCCTTTCGTGTTTCAGGGGAAATGTCTTTTATTATAACCAGCAGTGGAGAAGTGTTTCTGGGAGGCTTTACAGTACCAGTGCTCACACATACGTCTCCAGCAAATGAACTGTATCCCAGCAGAAAATTACAAAACATTGGAGAAAGAATGTTAAGAATTATAACTAATACACTACTTATTGGAATCCAAATGGTCCTTGAGTGGCTTGAGAGGTGGGCCCAGGCAAAACTCATGAAGTTCAACAAGGCCAAGTGCAAGGCACTGCACCTGGGTTGTTGCAATCCCAAGAACAGATACAGACTGGGTGGAGAAAGGATTGAGAGCAGCCCTGAGGAGAAGGACTTGGGGGTGTTAGCAGACTAAGAGCTTGACATGATTCTGCAATGTGTGCTCACAGCCCAGAAAGCCAACCCTGTTCTGGGCTGCATCAAGAGCAGCATGGCCAGCAGGTCAAGGAATGTGATGCTACCCCTCTGCTCTGCTCTTGTGAGAACTATCTGGAGTACTGCATCCAGCTCTGGGATCCCCAACATAAGAAGGATGTGAACCTGTTAGAGCATTCCAGAAGAGACCATGAAGATGCTCAAGGTCTGCAGCATCTCTGCTATGACGACCAGCTGAGAGGGCTGGGGTTTTTCAGTCTGGAGTAGCAAAGGTTCTGGAGTAGCAAATAGTACCTTTCAGTAACTGAAGGGTCTTCAAGAGAGCTGGAAACAGACTTTTGACAAGGGGAAATTACTTTAAACTGAAAGAGGGTAGGTTTAGATCAAGTGTTAAGAAATTCTTTGTTGTAAGGATGGTGAGGCACTGGAACACGTTGTTCAAAGAAGCTGTGGCTGCTCCACCCCTGGAAGTGTTGAAGACCAGGCTGGATAGGGCTCTGAGTAACCTGGTCTAGTAGGTGTCCCTGTCCATGGTGGGGAGTTAGAAGGAGACGACCTCTAAGGTCCCTTCCTACCCAAACCGTTCTATGATTCTATGAAACTATTTTGGAGTTAAAAGACTATGGATATTCAGCATTGTGCACAAAGTAAAGCACATGTAAGAGAGAACCTAGATAAAAAACCAAAAGCAACCTATGCCGTTCTACTCTGTCTTTCAAAGATATGTCCTTCCAGTTTGCAGCTTTGCATTGTCTTCTGACATTGAGCTTTTTATATTTACTGCTTTGGCTAGTATTCTATATATTGCCTGTGCATTTCTCACTGTTCTGTACAAATAAACATAGCAATGGGTAGCGTTAGAGAATATTTAGGATATGGATCTCCCGTAATCCAATATTTTAGGCCAAAATATATGATGAAGACCTCAGCTGCATTAATACAAAGCACTGAGTCTAATGAATAGTTGGAGAATTCCTTTCCACTCTATCCTGATTTAATTCCCCAAGGCTGAGGTGTAGCTTTTCCACCCAGTCAAATTTAATTCAGCCAGAAGTTAAATACCAGGTCCTCCTAAAGGCTGGCAAGGCAATGGCGAGGTTAGAAATTCTGAGGTAGAGGTCACCTGCTAACTTGTCACAATAAAATGACCATGTCTAGACGGGGCAGTCACATAAAAATTAAAGCAGTGCTCTTGTGTCAAAGATGAATGCTGCATCTGTAGATGCAATGTGAAGCAAGTTTCTCAATAGCAGCAGAAAGAATGTTCTAAATTTCTGAAAGATTTTGGGTTTGTTTTGCTTTGATTTAATTTGTTTGAAGCAAGAAAAAAGTGCTTGTAATAAAGACAAATTCAAATAATTTTTTTATGTCCAAAGGAAACAAAAATTTCTTCAAGAATTTCTGTCTACTTCACTCTCTCAGAAGAGGCAGGTTAATATTATGTAGCATTCTAGCAGTTAAGAAATATGTATAAACAGAAAATACCTATAAGCATATGATTTATATACATAGGAATAGTATTTATAGATGTCAGACTTTAAAGCAGACTCAGAGCCAGATCAGAGATAACACAGGTGCACTCAAGGACGGACCCAACAGAGACAGTAGTCTGGCCTTTTATATTCCCATCTACCTACTGAAGATCTGAACTCTTACAGAAGTTATCCCATAAATTCCTCCAATTGTTCACCCTTAAGCAATCTTTATTTTCAGAACAATTTTGCTTTGACATCACATTGCATTAACATAAAGGTGCGTTCTTATATCTGTGCTCCTGAAGGAAAACTGCTGCAAAATGTTGTGAAACTGCTGTAGAATACTGTGCCTTATTCTTGTTATTAATCTAATGGAAATTTTCCAGACATTCTTTAGAATGTCACTACCTCCTGATTTGAATAGGAATTACAAATTAATAATAAATCTGTTGGAAGTTAACTTAAAAAACAAGCTTGAGATAAGTACCTCAGAAAAAAACAAAAACGCCAGGCAGGAAAAATTATACCAAATGTTGTCTGTGACAGAGCAATTTTCTTCTCTTCACGTGAAAATGTACTACAAATTTGGTTAATTTTTATTATTACCAATTTTCTATTCAGATTGGTAAATTTAGTCGGAAAAAGATTATATAACTCAACAGAGATCCAACCCGAAATGTGAGGGGAACAACCTGTGTCTCTCTGAATACCTGCCTCTTTGTCCGTAATCACCCAACCGTGAAATAAATGAAAAAGATTTAAGTTAACGGAAACGGAGCAATCGGCACATCACAACAAGTTTGTCAAAACATGTCCAAAGTGGCCACCTTTGGTTAGACCTCTCCATTTTACCTTCATCTGAAGTGCCATCTGAAAGACAAGGACATGAGGGCCAATATTATACCAGGACCAACTTTCAGTAAAACTATGCAGATAAAATTCAATAAAGGCATAAAAAGACCTGGTCTTGGACTAAAAGACTACTTATGGTATGGTAATAGGTACTTATTTTCTTTATATTATATATAGCTTCCATTTCTATTTCACTTGCAGTGTAGAAAATATTCTTGATTATGATTTTAAACCAGTTGCAATATTTGCTCTAATTTCATCTGCACAATTGGATAGTTTTGTATGTCTTTAAAAATCAAAATCAACAGATACATGAAAAAGGATTAGAAGAATCCTATTACCTTTTTTTCCCTGCAAGTCCAGCAGTAATACCTTTTCTCATCCTTGTTCTCTAGACAAAATAATTGTTTCTTCTGAGATTGATAGCACTCATCAACACAAAGTTACAGGTACAGGTGATATTAGACACCACAAACTACAAAACAATCTTGGTTCTACACATTTAGGTTGCCTCTTTTACTTTTAACTGCCTTTTGTAGATTGTGAATTGTTCATAGTCTAGTTACAAGGATAGCTTACTTTTTGCAAAGTCATGAAATGTTGCAATACACAACCTAAAACTCTCAGAAACCATTCAGCAAGATCTGAGATAACATTTTTCGATAGAAATGTGGTTTCATTAAAAATTTTACAATTAAGAATCAACCTGCAAGTTGATCTTGATGATGTCTGTTCTTTCTTTCTTTTTCTTTTTCTTTCTTTCTTTCTTTTTTTGCTTTCTTTCTTTCTTTCTTTTTTTGCTTTCTTTCTTTCTTTTTCTTTGTTTATTTCTTTCTTTCTTTCTCTCTTTCTCCTTCCCTCCCTTCTTCCCTTCCTTCCTTCCCCTGGTTTCCTTCCTATTCCTTCTCACCTATTGTTCAAATCTTTTGTCACTTATCTCATTGATGCTTTTTTATTAACCTCACACCACACAGACTGTCAGAGTGCACATTACCACTGCAGGTCACATTATCAAAACAGTATTGCTACTTTAATATCTATTTTCTGTCAAAAAAAAAAAAAGTAAAAAAAAAGTTTTTGTGTTCTGAAGGAATCAGACTACTCTGTAAATTCTGATTATCATGTCTTGTATTCTTTGATATTTGTATCTGCTTATACTAATATTGTTTATAAATAACACAAAATATTGTTGCAGATTCAGATCTTGATACAATCTTGGCGTTGATCACTGGGTGAGCATGAGTATTCCATAGTCATATTATTTTCATGGAGACCACTTGGGCTACTGATCTTCTCACTGTATTATTATGATATAGGCATTTTTGGAAGCAACAATGAAAGTTATCAAAATACTCAAGCTAGCTGATGACAAGAAATAGTACATCTTGAGCTCACATCACATCAGCTGAACATCCACTTACTTTTTTCATCAGACCAAAACTGATCTTTACCTGTTCCTCTGTTAACAACACTTATGAGCTCCTTAAACACTCTGAGATGTACAAAAGAATATGATTTTGAGAAAGGTACTTTTCAAATTGTGTCTAACTATGAATTAAGCAGCTTATAAAGGATTCGGGAATGACCTCTGGTTAACAAATTTCTCTTGTGAGCAAAACTTTGATTAGAAAGCCTTATTATTGGGGGAAACATTAATTCCTGAGGGCAACTCAGGTTTTGGAAACAAATATTACAAAAGGTAGCAATCTGTAAAAGCCACATTATTCAAGAATTAACAATAAGAAGCTTTTTTTATTTTATTATATTTCTCTACCTTGACCGAAATATGCAGCAGTTCAGCTGTTTGCTATCTGATGATGTCAGCATCTGACATTTCAAGGATAACTTTAAATAAGTTATCTTATTAATAATTAGTGGATACCTGCTGACCTCTACCAGCAGTTCCTCTAGGTCATCCAAAATAAGAGGATTTTTGAGGGGTCTTTTTACTTCAGTTTTATTCTGGAGCTTATCCTCTGGGTTGATGCTCCCACCTGAGTAATACACTACTTTAAAAACAGGCTGCATGAGGAAGAAATACTTGAAACATCCTTTTCATGTATTAAACCCCCCCTACTTTTTCATATACTCTAGCTACCACTAGCTAACATTTGTGGAGCATATCTCCCTGCTCTCAAGAAGGGAGAATGTGATGACAACAGAAAAACAATGGATGGTGTTGAAGAATTTGGAATATCCGCACTTATATGTGGATATTTGTTGCTTATAAAAAGCAAGATAATCACTGAAAGAATATCTAAGTTAGTTAAATGTACCATTTTGGGGAAAAAAATAACCAAAAGGAAAACCATATAGATAATTATAAATAAGATACTAATTATAGTAATAACAGCTCAATTAAAACTCATGATCAACTTTATTGAGTCTACATGAAGCGACATAGTCTGCAGTTTTAGGTGAGGATAGCACTGGCAGCAAAGCTATCATAAGAAGTTCACAACCCCAGGCCAACCCTCACTGTTTGCTGATTCTAATTTGCTCATCTCAGTGAGGTAGTTAACCACAAACCCACAAACAGCTGTACTAGCACAGGAGAGACCAAAACAAACCACATCAGAGGAAGACAGGACTATAGAAATATCCTAAGTTGCTATTGTATGCCATGCAAGCATCTTGTAAAACTATATCCTAGAAGTATATATACGACCCACACATTTTCTCACTTTTTACTTCGCTGGTGCCCTTAGCAGAAGAGACTGCATCAGCTGGTGCTTCTATATAAACTAAATTGGGTTGTAATCACTCACTTCTTTACCCCAATTAACCAGTGGATACCCACAGAAAGAGTAATAAGCACAAACACAGAGAGAGAGTACCTAGTGACTGCAGGTGTAGGATCTATTTCCTCATATGTGGACTTCAATAAGGAAAATAAGAATCTTAGGCACCCATTCAGCCAAAAGACAACACAAAATCATTCTAAATTAGACCAGGTGAAAAATATGCTTTAAATTCTTCCTAAACTTGAGGCAGAATGATATGAGGCATTAATATCCTTTTTTAGACCTGGCCTCAACTTAGGTATTAGAAGGATATATTTTGTGACATTTAAAGGACATCTATGTATATAAATGATGCCAACAACCACCTTTAAAAGAAAAGCCCCAAAGCAAGTCTACTTAAAGTTTGGAGATATTTTCATTCCAGGTGCTAAACTGTAATTTATGGGTGTCTGCATTTTGTTTACTGAGAGGACCAAATTATTTGGCTGAACTTTAAATCCTAAACCATATTTGATAACTTATTTTAAGGGCTTTACCCAGAACAACATTTAATCTTTAAGGAACAGAAAGCATTCTCCAACATCTCTGGAACTTTAATTCACATCATATTGAGATGTTTGCCTAAACATCTGTTGCCTTTTATGAAGATCATCCAGATCAGCCAAAGACAAAACATAGTAAATCTCTCTGCTCTGTTAATAAGGCTTTTAGACATTGCTTCTCAACTAGCACGGCAAGGTTTTCTTTACCTACGTGGTGTGACACAAATACCTGATAACTATTAAGAAAAATTATGTTTTGGTCATGGCTTGTAAAAGTCTACATGGGATAAATACTTTTTATAGCAAGGCGTTTTTTAATCTAAGAAGGATAAGACATAGCAAAATCTAGAAGGTGGAAATTGAAACTATGTAAACTGATTACAGGATAGAAATAATGAAGATAATTTACCAGTTAGTGAAATCACATCATGCATCTTTCAGCACTTGAGATCAAGACTGAATACCTACTTCAACACATTGAGATGCCTCTTATTAAACTGTGAGCTTGAAAAAGAAACAATTGGATGAACATCTGTTCCTGTGCAGTCATGGAAGCTAGTTCAATAAACAGGCCGGTCCCTTTTGATCTCAAATTGTTCAAAGGAAAGAACCACAGTAAAAGAGGATAAAACTATATGTCAGTGCAAACTATAAGTAACCCTATCACAGTTTTAATTTGCAAATTTTGGTGTGGTGGGTTTTTTTCCAATAAGAAAGGTATCTTTAGGATAAGATGATCAAAAAGAAAAACATCATCAATTTTATGATACAAATAACTTTGAGTTGTATTATTAAATTTAGTAGTCTGGATAACTATTGATAATTCCATATGTCTGTTACTGAGATTTTAATATTGACTTGTATCTTTTTTACACCAGTAAGGAAGAAAGTTTAAAAATAATTAAAGAAAAAAAAAAAAAGAAAGAAAAAAAAGAACCCAAAGCATTGAATACTGGTTTAGTCTGGAAAACACTCCACTGTCAGAAATGTGAGGGAGACTTTGTCCTAGTTTTGGCAAGGCTGATTAAAAAAAAAAAAAAAGATTTAGGGAAATATATATATATATTTAATTTATTTAAAGTGTAATATGTCTGCTACTGAATCAAAGGAGGTTTCAAGTAATCTGCAGGAACTTATTAAATCTGATGGGCTTTCTTGGAAGGGGAAGCAGTCTACAGTTATTTCTATAGAAATAATTAGTTTATTTATTGCCATTTCAGTTCTCTTCACTAAATTAATCCCAGGAAGAGCTGCCCTTCAGTGCTGATGAGATTAGTGGTTCTCAGAAAAGAAAGTTTGTTTTGGAGATTGATGATAGAGAAACCACAGTCCTGCTGTAGCCTCCATGTTGATAACATACATACTCTGACATATCACAGGAGTGTGATGTCCCAAACTAAACCATTCAAAACCTCAAAACAGAACATCTAGAGCATATACTACAGATCTGCAATTTCATTTCTATTATGATTTTCCATTTGATTGAAACAAATTGATTGATCTTGTCCCATTCCTGCCCATGCAAGCACGAGAAGAGTGTCATTAACCACTTCATTTGATACTGGTTTACATTACTACTCCTTAAAAGTTTCATATGGTACAACAGAGACATCTAAAACAGGCACCTAGTCCAGTGTGAAAAGGAGAAGAACAAATATTAATATTTCATCCCCTGGAGTATATTTTACCAAGATTATCCAGCTTTTATCATCTCCAGAAGAAAAAAGTTACATCAAAAATGTTTTATATATGGAAGTCACTTTTAACTTTACAGGCAAAATTAAAATTAAAGATACACTGGGGAAATTAATGTGGAAATTACTCATTTATAGAAGCAAATTTTGATCATGAACCTTGAGTTTTACGTTCTGCTGATATTTAGCATTAACTAGGTGAGAAAGCTCATCTTTACATTTTTAGAATGTGTCCTGTTATGATCAGTGCAGACATAAAAAGTACTTAAAATAACTGTCCAACCAGTAACTTGTTCTAAAAGGACTAAAATATGCAGTTAGTCAATTCTCTTTCTTTGAACTTCTCATGTTAACTTGAGGTGAGAAACCTGTGCAGGATGTTGTACAGAAAAAATTGGGCAGACCTCTATGCAATGGTTCGTCTCATTTATTATGAAATAGTCTGAAGAAAAGAAAGATCACTGAATTCTGTGTCAGTTCACATCTCAAGAGAATAACAATTTTTGGTTTATATTTATTCTTCCTTTATGTGATGTAAAAACTCCGGTAGTTTAGGGAAGATCAGAGATTCAGGCAGGAACCATTTTTAAATGAAAAAGAAATAATCAAATAGACATGGAAGAAAAGATATTACGCAAAAATTCTGATATTATGTTGACATTAAATACTTCTCAAAATACAGAATTTATTGTATAAATATACTTAAATGAAAGGTATTTTGGAGGGAATTTCTTCCCCAGTACTAGTGAAATCAATGTTAACAGAGATAACCATTACTTATAGCAAAATAAAAAGAATATTCCTGAATGGTTTGGTTCTCCCTTCCCTTTGCTCAATTCATCTCTCTAAATTCAATCATCAATTCTAAATTCCCAGGAAAAAACAATTCAAAGTTTTTACAGTTTTCAAGGTTTTCAGAAGAATAAGAAACTTTTAAAAAGTTGCAAAAATAACAGAAAATAATTATATATTGCTCTGAGTTCACTTTTTGTGTACTCAAAAGTTTTCTAGGAACCTGGAATAACCGTTTTTGGAATCATGGCAATAAATATTGAAGGGAAAGATATTGCATAAAAAATATCTGCCATGGGCAGGGTAAAAAATAATTTCACAAACCACCAGTTCAAGATTTGAAAACAAGAATGACAATACCAAATCTGCACTATGATCCTGCTTCTGAGTAAACCTACACCAAAGAGAATCAAGCGGATATCCAAAGGAACATGTTTAATGTACAAAGAAGAAACAAGTATTTCCTCTAAGTTTCTGAAACAGAATTTATAATATGATAAACACTTCGTTTTAAATAACTGATTTCTTTTTTCCAGATTAAAATGGTTGATTTATAGTAGGTCTTTTGATATTCACTAATCTCAGAAGTTTATATGTGTAAACACAGAAAGAAGCATATATTTTGAAAGTAATTAATAAGTTTTAATATGAAAATTGCTAAATATGTTTTCTGAAAATACTTAATTGAAGGACTGATGTTAAATTGAAATTTCATTGACTGTCTCCTTGTAATTTTGCCTTCATTTAAACATCATAATATAATCTAATTATTCCATAGCCTTTTGAAAAGAATTGCATACATTGCAGACGCTCTGCTTCTTGGAAGAGGGACACTAAGGGAGTTTTTCATGCAAAGACGAGCTCTGCTTACAGGAACCGAAGAGAGAATTGCTGAAACTGTTACATATGTGAAAGCTTTTTAGTAGAGAATCTGCTTTGTGATTCAGTCTCTGCCAAAAAAAAAAAAAAAAGGATATTTTTTACCCCTTTTCCTCAATAACCTTTTAAACTTTAATTTCTGATAAAACCACAATTTTTTTGCTTTCCTATTACTATTTTATGGTTCCACATCTTAATTTTCTAACCATACATTCTTCTGTTCAAATCAGCAGATATTTCTTCTCTTGAGCTCAGCCTACAAACATCTCAGCGGGGTCAAAAGAGCTACATGACAGGAGTACTAACTGAACGAAACATGTAACAGGAACAGACAAAAGTTTAATCAGTCAAATTCCTTGGTTATTTTTATTATCATTTCATAACAATCATTAATCTGATCAAAAATACAACTGTGGCCTCAGAATTTAAAATTCTCTTTTATCTCAGCATCAACGGGGCAGAATTCATCTTTGGAATGCGATGTTGTTTTTTATCTCAGCCATTTTAAAAACAAAATACTCAGCAGCGTTTCTTAACAGGTGACTGACCAGAGTCGGGCTCAGCAGTCTCCTTGGGCCTGGGGGTGAATTTTACATCATTTCTGACCCTGCATGTTAGGCCTGTCACATTTTTCTTATCCCTATCAATACACTAAAGTATGTATTTAACATTTCACCCCGCTTTGCCTCCAGCCTGTTATTCCCTTTGAGCTAACAATCTGTATGTAACTGTAGTAGCTGGTGAAAGTTCACTGCATTATTTAGTTTTGTTTGCTTTGTCTGAGTGCTGGAGAGAATATTGATGTACACAGCTGTCTTATAGTACTAATTCATAACTCACATCTCTTCATGTACATATTTTACAGCTGGTGACTATGTCCTAAGGGATTTTTAAGCAATATTGTTTTCCAAAGTACTATTCTTTTTTAGGTAAACTACAAATGAATCTAAGAAACAGTAGTTCATATACTTACCTGAAATGAAAACTATCATGAAATCAAAGAAGACTTTAGTTTGGAAGGGACCTTAAAGATCATCCAGTTCCAACCCCCCTGCCATAAGGACAGACACCTTTCACTAGAGCAGGTTTCAAACTAATATTGAGACAAACACAATTGAAGCTGCCATTATTTCATCATTGAGAACCAAACAGGTGGTAAATAAATATGTTAATTCACTGATACTATCTTAAGACATCCACTTGTCAAGAAAATCTTGGCAAAGGCCCAATTTTAGAATTAGAACATGTCCTTTAAAGCTTAATGGACATCTGACATTTTTCAGTGGTTGGGAGTTGAAGACATCTGGCTCTGACTGGGGAAAAACAATTGTGTATGCCAACAGATATATTCATATGTCTTTCCTAAACTTCTAGCAATTCTAAGTTACAAGAAAAAATTCTCCTACTGGGTTCCATCTTTTTTAATTGGATATTGTAGTAGGCTATGCTGAGAACAGTTGAGCTGAAGAAAAAAGTCTGAAAATCTTCAGGAAAAAGTACATTTTTTCCTGCACCTCTAGGCACCTAGCGAAATAGAGCTCTGATCAATAATTAAGGATATAGGAATAGATTTGGCAGAACTAATAAACAGCATTCATGTGAAAGGTGCTGCATAAGAGATTATTCTTTCTTCCTGGAGTCATTAATGGCCACAGACTTTCCTCCTCATTCATGAGATGTACATCAATAATCAACCCACTCATGAAAAGAGAACTGCAAAGCCCAATATACAGTTAAACACACAGTATTTCCTCTATCACAAAAGATTGCATTTTGCTGGGAAAGAAAACCATCAGGAAGCTCAGAAATGACAAATACAATTCAGTTTATTCACAGTGAAATGAGCAGTTCATTTTTGGCAGTTTCAGGTTATTGAACTGAAGAAAATGGACATGGTTCATTTCAAAGCTAAGAAATGCTCTTTGACAAGTGATTAATATGACAATCAAAATAAGAACATTTTAAAAAAAATAACAACATGAAAATTGGAATTGGATAGGTCAAACCTTTTAAGCTGCTTCTAGACCCATAGGTAAAGGGTCAGAGCTTGTAGTCCACTGGGATTTAGATGGGTGACAAAGATCTAAAGTGAGTAACAATGAAAAATAGTGGGGGAAGGAAGGTTTGGTCAGTGTGAGATTAATTCCTTTGACAACTATAATGTTTTTTACATCTTCAGTTTCATGGTCAATCATTTTTGCTGCAATTAACATTCTATAGTAAATGTTGAGGAATTCCCAGACCACGGGTAGTAGAAATAAATTTTGACAAAATACATACTTGACCTCATAATCAGAAGCAATTAAGAGGGCAATTACTTTATTACACAGGGGCTAACACATATTTAATACCCCAAATGTAAATAAATCCAATTAAGAAATTAGAATCTATTTTTGGCTTTCTTCTGAGCCTTTGGGTAGATTATAATATACACCTCTTTAGGGGTAGAAGTACAAGTTTTTTGAGGGAAATTTTGTATCTCTTTATGAGTGTTTCAACTCTTTAATGACTTGACTGAAATGTATTTAATGCTAACTAAATTGGATCCCTCTAGCATTTTACATATTAGCTGCAGATTGAAAATTATATCAAAAAAATTATGCTGGATGGTCACACTGGTTAGTACGACCTTGACACTATTAACTGCCATTATATATTATCCACCAGCACCTACACCTAATAACAAAACCAACTTTTTTCTTTACTCATTTTGTTATTACCCAGGTCTTCATCTCCTGACGTTCACTCACCCTATGACCTGACCATAATCCAACTGCTCAACATCTGTACTTTGCTCCTATGAAGAACTTTACGGAGACTAAATAATTTTGTATACAATTATGTGACATCCTTACCCAGCACTATGAGTCACCAGGAGTAGAGTTTACAGACTGCGTAAGGGGTAGGACAAATTGTGGAGTGCCAGAAAAATAGTCTTTGGTTTGTACAACACTTACCATGGGATATTTAGGAGAACGATTAAAGGTGAGAAAAGGGGAGATCTAGGAAAACAAATGTGGGAAAATAGAGATGGAAAGGAGAATAACACTGGTTGCGTATGAACAGGCTGCTGGTCAGTGTGCTTGTCTGGCCATGCGCTGAAACTGGTGGGTACAGTCTCTCATGTCTTTTAATGGAACTCCATTTCTAGCAAATATCTTGGGAGAGGGGTTCTGAATTCTTCATGCATTTATGGTGCCTCTGAATGCCAGTGAATGTGATGGGACTGGGGCTGAAAGCAGCCCATGTGTCTGTGGCACCAGCAACTGGAGTGCCTGGAGCATGTGTACATCATGTGGATGCATATGACAGTGGCTGATCACTAGCAACCATCAAACCAGACTAGGTAGCAGGTAGGATTTGATACTTAAAAGTTAGTTGTTGCTGCACCTTTAAGCCTCAATTAGATACAGGAGGGATCCAAGGGGCTGTGAGATGACTGCAGGAGAGATCAAGAAATCCCAGTCTGCAGCTCTGAAGCCCAGGTGTCAAATGGAAGACCTGTTTGGATGAACTAGGCACTGTGCATTAGGCAACTAAGTGAAGGGGATCCAGAGAACACTACTTTATAGCCTTGTTTGTGGCCATTTGCTGGAGTGATTGGCAGTACTTGTGCATGTGCATGTGTCTGTGTGAATGAAAGGATGCCTACCAACAGCTAGTGTGGGGCTGCAACCTCAGAATTTTGTCCTTTAGGTGTCAGAAAAAGGGGAGACTGTGATCTAGGGGCAGCTACTGAGCTAACAGATGGTCTGAGCCCAGCTGCTGTGTGGAACCACATTGCAGGGAAGTATAGAGGGAGATGTATTTCTCTCTAACACACCTTCATCCTGATGAGACACATCAAGGAACAGAAAGAGTCTGTTGGTGCTATTTGTATTTGTGTGAGTGCTGAGTGTTGCCTGTGTGCCTGGTTGTGTGTGTGTGTATTGTACATGTGTTTGTGTGTGTATCTATAGGAAATATATGCTCAGCTTGACTCTTGGTTGGAACTGGGAACAAGGATGTTACAGCCTCACATTTGTTGGGTTTCCAGATTTCACAACTGCTAATAGAAAGAGTCTGACTCATTTAGAGCTAAAAAAAAAATAGATTTAAAAAAGGAATGAAGGACAATATTAAAACCTGGATTCCATTACCTATTCACTTGAGCTTTCTTCTTCCTCATGTAACATGGAAGTTTGGGATCTGGGTGGTTTTCTTAACTTTTAGTTATTTAGGAACAGAGATGTTTCTGTACAAATTAGCAGTAGAAAACAGATATTATTAGTTCTTGGAATCTTCTAGCCCTGTAGTATGGCAGGCACATTCTTCATAACAAGCCATAAGCTTTGGGCTGAGTTTGCAAGGCCTCAGGACTGAAACATGTTAGATTTGTTCTGACTGAACCTTTGCCAAACTTCTTGAGCTTTTCTTTACTTGGTTTAGCTGTGACTGCAATCTCAGAACAGGTGTCTGTCTATATGTAACTTGTAACACATTTATTTATCTTTGTATGGTGTGATTATAGTTATATAAACAGAAATAACAACTCTTTATTCCATGTAGAATGAAATATCTCAAGACCAGGTTAGATGGAGCTTTGAGCAACTTTGTCTGGTGGAAAGTGTCTCTGCCCATGGCAGGGGGGTGGAACTAGGTGATCTTTAAGGTCCCTTCCAATCCAAACCATTCTATGATTATATGATCCTATGATTCTGATTTACAGCTCTTAGGCAATGATTTAGTGTAGATAAATACAGGACTGATAGGACAGCTAATTCCTCTAGAAAGAGAGACATAGGACATAGCAGAGAAGAGCACCGGCAGGGGCTGACAAATGAAGGGCCCAGGCTGGCATTAGAGGCAGTTCACTCATGGACAGTTAAAGAAATACAGACCTAGAGCTGGACAAAACTGGGTTTAGGTGTAACAGAGACAATGAAGTTATATCTGACATAGGTACCATACACAGAAAATTTAGATGTAATGTAGAGCTGTAGACAGATAAAGAGATAGGTGTAAAAGCATATTAGCTATATCTGAAATTGGACACTCGGTGCTTACTAGGCCAAAGAAGGGGAAACCATCAGCCTGAACATTGGTGGACTACAGATGCTATTTGCTGGAACACCTTCCCAAACAACCAGCAATAGAATGAAACTGCTAAACCTGGAACCCAAAGGAGCAGTGGAAGGGCGAACGCAACACCAGGGTAAGGAATAGAGAAAGAAGTGTGTGTATAACAGTTTTAACTGCATGATTACTTCTTGTTCTGTATTTTTTAGATTTTAATAAATAAAAAAATCCTAGATTTGACTGTTGCGATTTCACTTACACGAGCAATAAATTCTTATGTTTATATGTGTGGCCAGTCTTCGCGAGCGAAGATTTGGGAAAGGTCATTAACACTTCGAGCCTGCGCAGTGGATCCATGTTTATATATATATATAATATATATATGCATACATATATGAAATGAGCTTATTCTTTTTCTATAAACAAGATTTGTAGTGTAACGTTTTCACATGAAATTTCCTGCAATTACTGAATTATATTGGCTAGAATGAAATCTGTAGTGTCCAAAATAATAATGCTTGATTTCCAAAAAAATTGAACCAAAGAATAAAAGAAAATTAATCTTTTAAAAGCCCCACAAAACAAATAATAGTAACTACAGAAGCGCTTTAAGAGCAATAATTGCCATGCTGTGCATCACTGATTTAAGTCGCAAATAATTTGCTGGGGGGGGGAACCTCAATCCTTCCCGTTCCTACAAGTTTGGTGCCATGGCCAACAATCCCAGAGCCTGGGAAGCAATTGCAGGGCAACAAAAGAGCACCTGGAGAGCTGCACAAAGGAATTCCAGCCACTTCCGCCAGCATGTTGGCTTCATCAGGATCCTAATTTAAATACCCCTATGCTAATGCAAGTATTATGGGGAATGAACAAGGGGAACTAGAGATGTGCACACACCTGCAGGGCTATGACTTTATTGGCATCATGGAGATGTGGCAGGATGACTCCTACAACTGGAATGTTGGAATGCAAGGACGAAGGTTCTTTAGGAAGGACAGGCAAGGGAGATAAGGAGGGGGTGTCACCCTATGTCAATGACCATCCAGAGTGCAGAGAGCATGAGTATGGATGAGGAGCCAACTGAGACCTGACAGAGATAGGGGAGGGCAGAGGGAGGGCAGAGATAGGGTGATGTTACAGTGCAGGTCTGCTACAGGCCACCTGAAGAACAAGTGGATGATACCCTCTTTAGGCAGATAGGAGCAGGACCTCATTCACAGGCCTTGGTCCTCATGGGGAACTTCAACCACACCGACATCTGCTAGATGGACAACACAGAACAGCATGAGCAATCCAGGAGGTTCCTGAATGATAACTTCCTTCTCTAAATGATAGAGAATTGAATGAGGACAGGTGTTATGCTGCACTTGCTCTCACCAACAAGGAGGGGCCAGTGGGGAATGTGAAGCTCAATGGAAGCCTTGGTTGCAGTGACCAGGAAATGGTGAAGTTCAAGATCCTTAGGTCACTATCCTTGACTTCAGGAGAGCAGACTTTGGCCTCTTCAGATATCTGCTTAGTAGTTCATCTGCATGGATGAACAGGGAGCTCCTGGACAAAAAAACACAAAAAGAAAGCCTTGCAGAGAGTGGAAGCAAGGGCAGATAGCCTTTGAGGAATACATAGAGATTGTCAGGGATCAGGTTAAGAAAGCTAAAGCCCTGATAGAATTAAATCTGTCTGGAGACATCAAGGCCAACAAGAAAAGCTGCTGTAGGTACACTGGTGTTAAAAGGAAGACTAGGGAAACTGTGGGCTCTCTCCAGAAGGCAATAAGATACCTAATTATCTGGGATATGGAGAAGACTGAGGTATTCAATGGCTTTTTTGACTTGGTCTTTACCAGCAAGTGCTTCAGCCACACCACACAAAATTGGTAGCAGTAGATTTAAATCATCATTCCTTATTTGGAATGCAGGTAGTAATCATGTGCACACTCTTCATCTATTGTAACACAAAGTAAAAAGGCATAAGTGAAACACAGAAGACAACGATAATTCTTTAGACTAATATATTTCAATTCATATTTTGGTTCATTAAGAGCATGCCAAAAGGGTATACTCATGCTCAGATGAAGGTTTTCAACATTTTCTGAAAAGAGGAAATTGCTTCATTGAATGTCTCTGTAAGTGCAGATACCCTTTCTGGAAGATTTATAGCAAGGAGGTTAGAATTTGTTTTGCTCAGGAGTGATTTCCCGTCTAAGAAGAAGCACCATTCTGGAAGATAGTTGGATGGTTTTTGTTCCTCCTGCATTCCAGAGGAAGCTTTCAGGCTCTCTCTCTGGTATAAGAAGAGGTAAACCCCTCACAGAAATTATGGGCTTTCTTTGTTGGGGAGGGCCTGGGACGAGGCCAGCGAAGATAAAAACATTGAGGAGAACAAGAGGCATGCCTTTCTCAGGCCCAGTGCTCAAGCACTGTTAGGAATTTTCACTTGTAAGTCTAGTGTTCTCGACTTTGGAATAAAGTTTCCTGAAATCCTATAATTGCCTGGCATTTCAGGGGTACCTGCATGTTATCTTACTTCACAGTCCCTGCTTGATTACTTGCTGCCATTTGATCACATCCTTATTATTTTTACCACTTAGTAGGTCTCCATCTTAGTAGGCAGCATCTGATTTGCTCATCTCAAAACAACTCACCTGTTCTGTCTCAGCCAAGGATTTGTGTGTGCATATGTGCATGTGTGTGTGAGGACATGGCCTGACGAAGAAAGAAGTGATTTAGGAACTTGGTTGATTTGTCTGTGTAAACACCGGCAACTTGTGCCATTTGAAATTCTCCTGCTTCCAGTTGTCTCATAAGAGATGTATAACAAGACTTTCTTAAATCCTATATTTTGTCTGCCAACCCATGTGAAGGTCTCAGGTACATCAGAACACCTCTTAGCATAGCCAAAAATGTCATTCCATGTCTTTGTTTAGGCACCTGAACTATTCCCACATGGTCTCAAATCACTTAAAGTAAGAATGAATGACAACTGATACTGTCAGAGCAAAGCTTTTGGAAAGCTATTATTTCAGGATCTGAATCCTAATTGGATTCTCAGATAAAACTCTGTGTATTAGCTAAGATAGTAGTAAAATCATGAAAATTATGTCAATAAGACCAGGAACATACTATGGAATTCTAAAAGAACTATTTTCAGAATGTTTTCCTTCATGCGCTACTTCAGTTTTTGTGTTTCTGAATGTCAGCACACTACTCTGAGTCATACTCCCTTATATCTCTTTTTCTTGAAAAGCTTTCCAATAAACCACAGTTCTTTTCTCTGCTCTCTCTCTCTCCAGAAGTACATCTACATATATTTTCCAAGGCTGTAAACTGCCTCTTTGCTTTCAGAGGCCTGTTAATACTTTTTTTCCTATTGAACTTTCTCTCTTTCAAAAGTGGCCCCTGCAGGATATTAAATAACAAAACTAAAAAAGAAAACTCACATCAGATATGGTCTCCTACCAGTAGAAAAAATGTGTGTGCCGTCAGCCTACTGAATGCTTTCTACAAAGTAGCTTTTACTGTGCTGGGTGATGTCAGTGTCAATGATTCCTAGTTTGTCTGCAGGTGGCCAGGTGAACATAAATAGGTTTTTATAGTCCTCTACTGTAAGCTCAAAGGACTCATTCTGGATGTGGACTGTAAGACTGAAATTTCTGCACGTATGCCTATTCTTGATATAGTGTGAGACAAGGATTAAACAGACAAAAGATACAAGTATTGTGTCCCTTTTTGTATCATTATGGTTGTTGTTACTATTTTACCTACTCTAACAATACTTCAAAGTATTCAGAAAAAATCAAGATTCAGCTTTATACCAGTCTATATATGCAAAATAAAACTTAAGTTTCCAAACCTCATCCTTGAATAAGCTAAGAGGGAAAAATGTGTGTTAAAAAAAAAAAATGTTATGAATTCCCTTTACATTCTTCAGTCAGCAACAAGAAACGTAAGAGTTTAAGAATGTGAAAGATGTGAAAAAAAACCAAACATGTGGCATGGATGGGAGATGAACACAGTTCTATCAGTCCTGGATAAAGATGAGACAAATCTCTTATCCATTACATCAGCCAAAACTGCACTGTTAGATTAAAATTATTTTATTTTATTTTCCTAGAATCATAGAATGGTTTGGGTTGGAAGGGATCTTACAAATCATCTAATTCCAGCCACTCTTGCCATGGACAGCAAACCTTTCACTAGACCATGCTACTCAAACCTCATCCAGCCTGCTCTGAACACCTCCAGAGATGGGGCATCCACAGCTTCTCTGGACAACCTGTTCCAGCAACTCACCACCTTCACAGTAAAGAATTTATTCCTAATATCAGATATAAATCTACCCTCCTTCAGCTTAAGGCCATTCCCCCTTGTTCTATCATTACACTCCCTTGAGAGTGGTCCCTCTCCAGCCTTCTTGTAAGCCCCCTTTAGGTGCTGGAAGGTGCTACAGAGTGCCTCCCAGGAACCTTCTGCCCTCCAATCTGAGAACCCCAACTATCTCTGCCTGTTTTCACAAAAGAGGTTGTTCAGGAAATCTTAGCATAATTTCTGTTTCATTCCAAAACAGGAGGGTGGTTGCTATTTTGACTATCTGTCCTTGAAATTCAAGTAAAATTTTTGACTGTTCTGTCAAGACATCCTAACAATCCTTGAGAGTGTGTTTTACATCTTCCTAAATGTCATAGGACATCTGGATGGGCCAGATTCCCAGCTGTCACTGCCAACCTTATTTTTCCTGAAATCAATTAACCTGTTTTCCTGTATGAACCTGTATTCCTATATTCATATGGGAATTTGAAAACCACTCCTTCTAACAGTACAGTTTTGAGAACAAAAACATCAACTACAGCAGATAATTTATATATCTTAAATAAATTCTCTGTATTAAAAGCCTATATTTACTCATAATGCTAAAAGTGAGAATGTATTTTAGCTTTAACACACAACTCCTTTAACCACAAACAGGTGAGAGTCCATATCGGATATGAGTCTACACTGTAAAACATGATTTAAAAAGATTACTCTTGTGAGCCAATATATTTTAAGAAAGTTTGTACGTACCTTGTAAAATAATTACTTCAATCTATATGAAAAGCCCAGAGTATTGTTTTTTCAATGGATTTTAGGCAAATTCTGCTTTGAAGGGGAGGAAATTGCTCGTCTTTAAAAAAACTGAACAAAGTTAGACAGAAAAATGGTGACGGATGCTTTTAATGGCAGGAAAGCTGGCTTAGGGACATCATGTCCCTTGAATCAAGCACGTGTTAAGTGGTTTCAAGTCAGTCACTGTGACCAGGAGAGAGAGCCTGGAGTCAAGAAGGAAAATCAGGAATTATATGGTGAGAAAAGTGTCCCAAAAGCACTTGAAAATGATGTAAATTAATGCTGAAAGCTTCAGTAATAACCCAGGCCAACATGTCCTTCCACTCAACTAGTCAGAAGAGAGGGGAAGCTTTTGCATCACCAGCCTTTTTCAAATGTCACATTTGATAATAATGAAAAGGTGCAAAAAATTACTGAAAATCCATAAATTACATCTCAGCTCCATAAAGGAATATGGACTCATTCTGAATTGCATCCTGCTAGGACAATATCAGTATAAAATGTGCAAAATGCTTAAATTAACCACAGTTGAGGAGCCTGATTTTTAAAGCCTCTGAATGCTTCAAAAGAAATCCTGAACAATATTCATCTTCACTAACTCAGAAGTATGTGCAAATAGAGGAGTGGAAAAGCAGCATCTTCCCCCTGGTCACAATTCAGTATCAGGCAAAAATACCTGAGTGGCCTCTGAACTATCTCAGCCAGAAGGAGCAAAAGCATATTGGTGTGACACCTCACCCAGTGAAATTAGACACTGCAAAAGTATTTTGGGACATGGGATTATTTAGTTTAGCTAAACTGCCTCTGGTATCCCAGCTACTACAATTTATGTTTGGACTAACAGTAGTTCTCAGTGTTTCAATTGTCTCAGTGTTCAGAGTCCCAAATGCACATTCTTTATCAAACTGTACATTAAGTACTTTAAGCTGTCTCAACCCTTTTTCTGGTTCAAGTGTACTGCCCATTTATAGTACCTACAGCATATTATGTACAGACAACTCCAGACAGAAAGAAAAATTACTTTTTTTCCCAAATATATCTTGATGACCCTTGTCAACTCAGAATACTCTGTGACTGTGTGACTCTATCTAATAAAACAAAACTTGAGTAAAAATTATAAAATTATAAGATTTTAAAATTTCAGGGGACAAAAAATCTGTTAATATACACAAAAATACAAATAGGTTTTCTCAGCATAGCCTCAGTAAAAAAAAAAAAAGTTTAGATCTGCCTATGTTTTTTAGTCTGACATGACACATAGGGCAATATAAAAGCTTATCTCCACAATTTAAGTGGAAAATCTGTAATATCAGAGTATTATCTGTTAACATCAACAATTTATAAGGAGCTAATAAGAATAAACATTCCCTAAAGGTGGGAATTAATTTTTCTTTCCATGATTCAGCATCAGAAATCACTACTGTTAAAAGTCTTTGTTGACTTTATAAATGGTGTAGTGGGTTTCTGTGGCTGGCTTTTTTAGCAGGGGGATTACAGGGGTGGCTTCTGTTAGAAGCTGCTAGAAGCTTCCCCTGTTCTGTGTTGCCAATGCCAGCTGGCTACAGGACAGAATTCCTGCTGCTGGCCAAGGCCGAGCCAATTAGAAGTAATAGTAACGCCTCTGTGATAATATATTTAAGAAAAGAAGACTGTTGTGCAGAAAAAAAATTCCAGCCAGGGAAGAGCAGAGTGAGAACATGGGAATAACAATGTAGACACCAAGGCCAGTGCAGAAGGAGAGGAGGAGTGCTCCAGGTGCTGGAGCTGTGGCCACTGCAGCCCATGGCGAAGACCATGTGGCCCAGGACGGAGTGGGGTCCTGCCAGAGACCTGTGGCCCGTGGAGAGGGAAGCCCATGTCGGAGCAGGTTTTTCCTGGGTCGGACATGTGGCCCCTGTGGGGGACCCACGTCAGTACAGCTCATTCATGAAGGACTGCACCCCATGGAGAAGTGATCCACGGGACAGCAGTTTGGGAAAAGCTGCTGCCCGAGGGATGGATTCATGTTGGAGAGGTCCATCAAGGGCTATCTCCCATGGGACAGACACCATGGGAGCAGGGGAAGGACTCCTCTCCCTAAGCAGTGGCAGAAACAACAACTGACCGCAACCCCATTCCCTGTCCCCCTGCACTGCTGGGGGGAGGAGGGAGAACATAGAAGGAAGGAGGGGTGGGGGAAAAGTGTTTTTAAGACTGTTTTATTTCTCACTCTTTGACTCTTATCCTGTTAGAAATAAAATAAGTATTATCCCCACTTTGAGTCTTGTTTTACCTGTGAAGGTAATCAGTCACTGACCTCTTCCAGCTGTTATCTCTGCTCATGAATTCTTAGCTGTTTTTTTTTCTCTCTCCTCTCTCCAGTTGCAGAGGGGAGGGCAAGAAAGCAGCTTTAGTGGGTACCTGGTATCTGACCAGGGTCAACCCACTACAATGTAAATTTAAAAACTACATGATGGAAAACCAGGCATTTTTAAGTATTCATTTTTTTGTTTTGTTTTCCTGGAACAGTTGGAGTTGAGGCTGTCCTTGAGGAGCTTCTCTGGGGGAAGCCACTGCTGAACTAGAGTGGGTGAACTCAGCAAGCACAAAGGAGTATAGGTGACTGGCTTGTGGGAGCAGATAAAATAGAAAACTCATAGACAACAGTTCTTGGTGGCTGATACGGTCAGGAAGATCAGCAACCAGTGAGGCTGGTACAAAATTGGATTTTGAAAAATCTCAGAACGTCAAAAATAATGTGCTCCACTCATGAAAAACAGATTAATGTGCCTAAGAGTTAGACTTCTCTGGGTAAGAAACTAAGAGAGGAGTGAAATTGAATCAGGGTGAAGTTACAGAATGAGACAGTGTTTAGAAAAAGAATTAGTGGCAACCCCAAGTAACAGAATAGAACTCACACTGTTGTCAGTTGAGACCCAGGGGAAGGTTCAGGTTCCTTACATATGTTTCTGCAGATTCTGCAGTAAAGTATGTTAGCTCAGTTGGTTAGAGCATGGTGCTAATAACACCAGCGTTGTGGGTTTGATCCCCTGTGGTGGGTTGACCTTGGCTGAATGCCAGGTGCCCACCCAACCGCTCTATCACTCCCCAACCAGACAGGGGAGAGAGTAAGATGGAAAACAACTCGTGGGTTGAGATAAGGCAGTTTATTAAAGCAGAAGCAAAGCGGAAGCTTGCACGCACAAAAGTGAAGTGAAAGATAACGTGGTTTATTCTTCCCATCAGCAGCAATGTCTGACCACTTCCCAGAAGCAGGGCTTCAGTGTGCATGATGTTTCCTCAGCAGGCAGCCACTGAAGACAATGAAAGCCTGCCTTCCTGCTCCTTGCCTTAGCTTTTATATCTCAACTGATGTCATATGGTATGGAATATCCCTTTGGTCAGTTTGGGTCAGCTGGCCTATTTGTGTCCCCTCCCAGGATCTTGATTGAGGAAGGAATGTTACAGTGCTGATGCTGTGCTCGGCAGTATTCAAAACACTGGTGTGTTATCAATATCCTTCTAGCTACCAATGCAAAGCACAGCACTGTGAGAGCTGCTATGGGGAAACGAACTCCAGCTCAGCCAGAACCAGTATAGGTTTAAGAGTTGGATTTGATGATCCTTGTGGGTCACTTCCAACTCAGACCATTCTGTGATATGTGGAAAGAGAGGCAGAAGTGGAGGTACCTGCACACATATATTCATATCTGTGATATTCACATCCATTTACTTCAATACAGCTCCATACATTAATATGTGACTAATATAGAAAATTATCATTTCCATTTTGCAGCAAGAAAGCAGAAACAATGAAGTTAAGCACCCAAATTCACACCAATAACCATATACAGACTACTGGTCTCTTAATGACAAGACCAATGTTTTAATCACTTTTCTTCCCTCATTCCCACTTCTCCATATGCCACATTTTATGACCATAATCATTTCCTCACTTATGTGTATCATCATTTAATCACACATCATTTATAATATTTGCCTCTCAAAGGCTGCTGGAGACAAACATTCCATAAACTATTAAATACTTTCATTGAAAATCACTTCAAACATGACTGTTATTATTAGCTGTACTAATAATAATTAATAATGGTCATTAGACCATTTTGTCGTGCTCATGACTCTTTTCACTAATAAGCATCTGTCTTTTAAAGAACAACTGTTGTAAGTTAATTTTCAGGTGGGCTTAATGATGTACATATATACTGAGGTTATAATGGGTCATAAAATGAAGTTCCCCAAGATGCTAAATCTTCAGTCTGAAATGCTACACTTACATAATATTTGTATTTCCAAGACAAGTTAAGGACACTTAACTCCAAGACAAGTAAAAATAAGTACCCAATAATTAATAAGCATATAAATGTGTTTTCTTTCTTACTTTCTGGACACCTACTGGAATGTATGGTTCTTTAAAACTGAATCAGTATTGTGTAATAAATGAAGCTCAGGTAATAGATGAATTCTAAGATACGTCCTTAGAGATATTTTTTTTCCTGAAACATTGGCATAGAGCACTGGACAACAATATAAATATAGAGAGAGATTAGAATGTAACTGTTCTATGGAACAGGACTTGCTTTTTTAATACAATTTCCTCTGTTCAAATAAGCTCCAATTTTGCATTGCAGCAAGAAAGCTTCTCCTTTAAGAACCATCAATAAAACTTCCAGCTGACCTTTTCACGCCTTCTATAAGGAAACTAAATGTTACTCACTTTTCACATTCAATAAAAACTATTGCTGTGTTCTAGTTCAATGCATATCTGTGTCATCACGGAGGAAAACCACTTTGCACTATGTGTTAATCTTTCCTTCAAAGTTAATTTCCAAGCCTTCTGGTTGCTAAATGTGTCACCTTGGTTTATTCATGAGCTGCACGTGGTGTGTGACAAAGAAACCTAAAGTTCATCTGGAGGTCTCCAGATGTTTGGGCCTTCAGACCTATTTGTCACAGGTTTTCCATTTCTCAAAACTAACCAAAAGCTGCCAGAGGATATTCCTCAATTTACCTAATGCCTGAAAGAATGGCATTGAGTTTCAAAAATATTGATGGTTATTCTGGACGGAACTTCAACTGGTTCTGTGAAGTGATACAGTAGCACTATCTTCAGTAAAGCTATATTCCCCAGCTAAGAATAACTGGACTCTTATGATGTGTATCTGAATAATGATTATGGTCAATATTTTCAGTGACTTGAATCAAGTTATGAAGTTCGAAACTTCTTTGGGTAATCCCATCAACTGATTTTCTTTAGATGAGACTCTCTATCAGCCTCCTGAGATCTTAGTAACTAACACTTTACATATAAGCATTTTCTAAGATGCATAGTATCACGGATATAAGCATGTTGCTGATTTTTCTTTTTTTTTTTTTAATTGTCCAAGCAGCCAACCATAGCAAAATATGGCTGAAGGCACAAAGACTTAAAAGGTAAATCAGAGAATCATAGAATTGTTTGTGCTGCACAGGACCCTTAAGATCATCTAGTTCAACCTCTCTGACAGGGACACCTTCCACTAGGTTGCTCAGAGCTCCATACAGCCTGACCTCGAACAGCTTCTGGGATGGAGTGTCCACAGCTTCTCTGGGCAACCTGTGGGTGTCCTTATCATAAAAAAATAATTTCTTCCCTGTATCTATCTTCTTTCATTTAAAAACTTTTGTCCCTTGTCCTGTCACTACAGATTTTGGTAAAAAGTCTCTATCTCTCTTATAAGCCCCTTTGTATTTCGAAAGACATAATAAGGACTCTTTGGAGCACCACAGGGACAAGATAAACAAAGCTTTCACATTCACTGGAGCCAGGATCCCTCTCATATGGACAATTAGAATGTAGGTACCTACTTTTCAGATATTGCCCTATATCCCCTTTATACCAATGAAAAGAAATTGATGTCCTTAAACCTATCTAGTTTTGATGTGTATTTTTGGCTGAGATAAATCATACTCTAGAACTGCCTATATCTCTCAGGGACTATAAGAGAAACCATTATAACTAGCTCTACCCTAGAAGCTCTTCCTTTTAATCCCTTAGTCATCAAAGGTAGGTTTCAAAAAAGTTTAAAACTATGGAAAATTCTTTTTTTTTTTTTTTTTACTGGAGCTGTAAGAATCCTCCTCCTTCTCTATAATGGGGAGTCTTTTAGAGCTCCTTGCTTTAAGTTAGCTATAAAGAAGGCCTTTGACAATTTTTTTGTGCAATTATAATATTACTCAACAGTGTTGTGCATTAAATTAACTTACGTAAGATTTGATAATTAATATTTCAGATTTTCAAGATTCTGATGGTGTCGAGGCATCCTAGCTTATATTCTCCTAAAATACCATACCAATGTAATTCTTTGAAGCACTTGGAAATTGTTTCTGTGATACATGACACACAGTAAAATATATGAAGAGGCTCTAAAAATTTCCTAGAAGTACAAACCAAGAGTAACTAATATCTCAAGTGTTTGCATTTCTGTTGGTCAGTCTCAGTGATCTTAAATACTCTGAGATATCGTGAAAGCTCCAAATCAGAATGTGTCCCAAGCACAAGTATGAAACAGCATAAATCTCGTAAAATATCTAAACTTATGTGAATGCTTATGAATTAAGGGTTAGATCAATCACCAAACATTTTAGAACGCTATGTTAGCATGGTGAACGAAGAACAGATTTTCTAATACTTGCTTTTACATGGGATAATAATTTAAATTTGCTTAGGCTGATTAATAGTCTTCACCTTGAGATGCAAAGAATATTCTGCTCCAATGAAGTCTGTGCAACTTCATCTCCATGTCATCAAGACCCTTCCTGGCACCTGACCCTCACCTTCACCCAGGAAGCCCAATTGCAGCAGCATGAGCTAGTTGCTCATGAGACACTGGATTCCACAGCTGGAAGAAGAAAGCGACATAGGCTATTTGCATTCATAGAGAATCTTGGTGAAACTTGTGATGACATTAATAGGGGGAAGAATAAAAAGTTCCCTATATGTTCTCAGGTTACCAAGAGTAGTTCTGCCTGCCCCATTCCTGATATGTTCAAGGACAGGTTGGATGGAGCTTTGAGCAACCTGGTCTGGTGGAAGTTGCCCCTGCCTATGGCAGGGGGGATTGGAACTAGATGGTCTTTAAGGTCCTTTCCAACTCATACCCTTCTATGATTCTATGATTTATGGTTTGTGTGTGTGGACAAAGATTCATTTTTCAAATCAATTAATTATATTTTTTCCCATTTACATTCTTGATTTTATCTTGAAGTAAAAGCAAACAAACATCCTTCTTCTCTGTCACTGACTAGAAATGTCAACATTTCCTTCTGTAAAGGCTACTTTGGCCTTGACATTTACTCCATGTGCCAAAAAGAACAAGTTCCCTTACGAAAACTCAATTAAAGGAAAGGGGAAAAGGTAGGATCAGAAAATACTCTGTCTACAGTTCTTCAGTGTGTGGAATTACCTCTGGTATAAAACAGAATTTTGAACATATCAGGTTTGTGAGGAACACTCTCCCTTTGGATCTTACAGCTTTACAAAAGAGAAAAATGTGCCTCCTCTTTAACGCAGCTTTGTCTTCTTTGCAAGAACCTTCAAAAATTGTTGGTCAGCAGATAGCCTCAAAGATATACTGACAATATTAAAAAGCAAATATCAGAGTTCTTCCAAAAGTTCCAAATCTAGGATTTTTTTCCTTTTTGATAGACAAAGTGCTGAAAGAACCTTGCTACTCAAAATTAGTATTCAGATAAATTAATAGATGTACATAATTTTTTCTCTTTTGTTTTTTTTTCGGGTTTGTCTTTTCACAGAAGTCTAATGACTGATAACTTAAGAAATAGCAACCATAATTACACTGAAATCATGTTTTCATTAACATCTGCATTAGTTAGTTTGTAAAATGACAGAAAAATCTAAAAGGAACTTTTTAATTATTTCAAGGAGTGTTCAGTCAGACTCTTATGAATATCATGCAAGATTAAAATTTATTTCTGTGGGTTTAGGAGCAAAGGCAATATAGAAACAAAATTATCTTACCTAAATTTATATAGTATTATATAAATAAATAGTAGCAGTTTCTTCCCAACAGACTAAGCTTATGTAATTGAAGTTAGCAACTTAACATGAAAAGTCTCAATGGAAATTTCATGCCCTGAAAAGGGCAATTTCAACTTAATTTACAAATGGCCACATCTAGATGGGATTTCCAACAAGCCCATTTAATCGTAGTGGTGAAGTTTTGGAAAATCCTTGGCTATTTATTCCTCCTTGTAGCTCAAAACTTCATTCTTTTCATTTCCTCCCTTCCTCACCTCATTTCAAAAGGTATGATTTAAAATGCTGAGTCACTAATATTTCTCATTTTCCACCCTCTTTACCTCCCCTAGTTTAAATAAAAATAAGCCTTGAGTAGTGTTCTATAAAAATACGTCAGTCTCTATTTTCCTGTGGCCTTAGTCAGAGTGATTGCAATGAGCTTGTACCAAATTTTCAGGGTCAACTCCTTGTTATACCACAAGGAGATAGCCTCTGTGATAATAGAATGTTTCAGTGCCTCTGCTTTTTCTGAGTACTAGTTTAACTGTTTCAGTCACAGAGGGAAAAAAGCTTCTGTAACTTCAGTATTATACACAAAACACTATACAGATTTAAATAAAGGATCCATGCTTCCTGAGTCCTCAAAAGTAATAATAAGCAACAGTTTCCAGAGAGCACCACATCCAGAAAAAAGTCTTCACATACAGAAAGCACTTTAATAGTATGTCTCAGTTTAATGAGACTGAAAATGTTTTGCTAAGGAGGGTGAGTTATGAGGTAGACCAAACTCCTCTCTCTCAGCAATTGTAAATCTGAAATTAAGAGGCTCCAATCAAGGAATTATGGAAAAAAAGAAAATAACAACCTTATTGGCAAAAAAAAACCCAAAAAACCAGCAAAAGAACACAAAAACAACTAAACAATAGTCCTGTACCCAAAAGTCCCCTTCAAAAAGGAAACAGTTTGATAGCCCTCTGTCCTCTAGCGCGATTCTAATCCCGGTTGGCAGGAGCGCTGTCGGATCACTGGAGAAGCAGAGCCTGCAGTGCTCTGTGATGGCCTGCAGGGGGCGCTGTTGGGCTCTGGCGGTCGTCGCGCGGGGCCCCAGATGGCAGGAGAAGCCAAAATGGAGATCTCCCCCCACCGAGGAGGGGAAGGGGAAAAGGGGAAAGAAGGGTGGTTTCTTTCCCGCGAAACTCATGCTGGCTGCGGCTGGCTGCGGTCGGGACTCGCCCCTTTCCTCGACGAGCACAAACTCTCCAATGAAAACTGAGCAGGTCCGGCTGACGACAGTGCAGACCGCAGGCAAACTGAGGCCGAAGAACAGGGAGATGACCAGTTTGAGAGCAAAAATGGTCTCAGAGCTTTTTCAACACACATCTTGCCCCCGTTAAGGCAAAAAGTGAAGTGTCCCCCGTTTGCAAGGAGAGGAGGAGAAAAACTCCTTCCCCCTCCCTGCAGTTTTGGAAGGGCTATTAGCCTGGAATGCAGGTCTACCAGCTAGTTCTTTTGTATAATCAATTACCCGTCCCCCTCCTTGTTTAACATCCTTCTCTTACAGTGGAACAGGGGAAAGGAAAATTTCTGCTTGGATTTTTTGAGCAAGTAAACCTATGACATAGTATTAAAATTGCTTAAAGGTTATTAAAATAATCGGATTTGTGTAAAGCATATCATAGAATCATAGAATCATTTAGGTTGGAAAAGCCCTCAAAGATAATTAAGCCCATTGTTAACACAGCACCACTGTGTTCACCTCTAAACCATGTCGCCAGGTGCCATATACACATGCCTTTTGAACACCTCCAGGGATGAATGACTCAGGAAGAGATTAATCCTGCTTCACTGTAGACATCTGAAAGGTATGTCTCTGCCTAAGATGGCCACCAGATGCCCTTTTTATCATCAATAGGGAAAAGTAGGTTCTTCCAGTGTGTGATTTGACCAACTTTTTCAGACATACTGTAGGATGACTCTAGGATAGCATCACAGGAATCTGTCTTTATCCACTGATAAAAAGGCATATGGAGTTGTCAGTGTTTGGTCAACTTAAATCTTGAGAGTTTCAGAGAAAGGGAAAGTCCTCCATTACCTTCCAAAATCATCACAATCTCGAAAGTATAGCTTTAAGACCTTAACATGGCCTCACTAACTTACAGAAGAAAAGCTGACAACTAAACAGGAGTCATTAATACAAAATTGATATATTGTATCACAAATGATGTATACGCTGGGACAAGGTACTCAATGCACACGTTTCCTTCATGTATTAGCTATTGTGTGAACCTACAAGACTGGTTTTGTCTTCCACACTTACAGTTTTCTTCCTCTAGCATTGATCAGATCATATTGCAGATGAAGAGTCTTCATTCCCTTCCACTGAACCTCAGAAGTAAAAATAAAGTACGAAGCCCATGGATTACAAGTGCAACACTTGCAAGTATATTTTTGGTCACTTATAGCAATTACAAATTCATGGTTGAATAGGAACAAACAGTTGCAAATGTTGCAATGTTTTGCATACTTCTCCACACATTTCTACCATATTAAAACTGTGTTAAGATTTTCCTGACACCAATGATCGTGTTCTGGGAGCAAACAAGAAGCAAAGCAAGACCAGATCAACATCTAGTTGTGAGTGTCATCTAGAGTTTTCTGGAAATTTTCACACATCTGGAGTGTATTCATTTGGATGCAACATCTCAGTTATGAGTATAACATCTTAAGAATTTGATTTCCTCTGTAGCATTAACACTTTGCTGACAAAGGACTTATCAAAGAAATATTTATAATATTCTAGGAGTGTCACTTTAATACCCTGTAGATCCACTGAGTGTGTAGTAAAGTGTATTGTAAAGAATCAGTAAAATGAGTTTCTCAGAAACTAAAGAATTACATTCTTTCTTCTACAACCCCATTCCTTATCATTCAGGACATGCTGGAAAAATAGTTGTAGTTCAGAAACAGCAGAGAAAAAGCTCAAAGTGTCATTCAACTTGCTTACTTCACATTATTCAAAGTGGCTTAGAGGACAGCAATTTCTTTACCAGAAGTGTTCACTACTGCAGCTGCAGAATGCAATATAAGCAGTAATCAAAATATTTCCACACCTCATCTTGAGTGGTAGGACATATAAAAAACCCCAACAACCAAAAATAAAAATTAAAAATCACAGGATCAAATAGACAATTCAAATTTTTTATTTAGATTTTGGTTGGTTTTAGGATGTTCCACTCTCTTTAGAGCATTATACATTCCTGGCAGCAATCCCATTAACTTCGGCGGCAGTGGTGAGTGATCGCTACTTCCATAAATCACAACTATAACCTTCAGTCATTCATCCCATCCCAACCCTGACCACATTCACATCTGTGTAGGACACATTTGGTATCAATTCTAGATCTTCTTCTGCACTCATAACAGATTTGATTGCTTTTCCATGTTGCCACACTAAAGACAGGACATTGGATATTAGCAAAGTATTGGCAAATCCCCTCCTGCAGCCTAAAGCAGGGGTTTCCTTGCATGTTCCCTACATCCATGTCTTGTAGATTCTCTACCTATGGAAAAGACCATACTAAACTGAGACATAATCGGGGAATATTTAACAAAAAACCACCATAAACTGCATCAGATTTTAATGAGCCTGATAAACTGAGATTTCTGCAGATAATAAGTTCATAGTAGATGCCCAGGGTAGAGAAATTCAAGCAAACAGCAGCTGAAAAAAAAAGTTAACTGCTCTAGTGGGTACCATCCCTGTTCATGGCAGGGAGGTTGGAACTATATGATTCTGAAGGTCCCTTCCAACGCAAGCCTTTTACGATTCTATGATTCTATAAAATAGAAAGGTAAAGTGAGAGATTTCATATAACCTTCTATTATGACTGTGTTACCAGCTGCATCAATAAACAGAAAATCCCTCTATTGAAGTTAACAGTAAAATACATTCTAACTGAAATTATCTCACATGAAAACGGTCTGTAGGTCCCCAAAAGATACTCTCCGAAGTAGTACAATTATTAAAGATTTGCAGCATAGGTTTGCTTCTGCTTTTATTGATTTTATTTTTTTTTTTATTTGTTTTCCTGGAGTGTTAGAAATCTTTCATTTAAAGACACTTTATGTGATCACAGGTCAAGTTGTCATTGGTGGAATTTTACACACAATCTCCTTCATCTCTGAGAGTAAACAGAGAGGTTACAAATACTTATTTTTCAATTAGAAAAAAAAAAACTCTTTAAAGGTATCTCTAAAGAGATTTTCTATTTTAGTGATACTTAGCAGAGTTGTAACAACAGAATTCAAGCTTTATAAATTATTCTATCTATTACTAAAACCCTACAGCAAAATTATTGTGAAGTCTCAAGTGTCTGTTTTGGTCATGTCAGGATGTTGTAACTGAATATAAATTTATTTTAAAAAAAAAAAAGTTGGTTTCAAATAAAATTTGTTTAATATATTAAAATTTTATCTTGATGATCTTCCCGTTAAAAAGATAAAACCTTTACAAAAAATTTCATATGCAGTGGTTGTCAAAGTTTTAGTAATCAGTGTAAAATTTTAAATAATAGGAATGTCCATTATTAGAGTATGGGATCATTATGCACATGTTTTAAGCTGAAGTACTGTCACGTCTCAGAAATAGGGATGTTTGCCATCTTTATAAAATTCTTTGAGATCCCAAGACAAATGGAAGTTCATAAGACTTGGAGCACAAATTTTATGAGGAGCAGCTGAGGGAGATGGGGGTCTTTGGACTGGAGAAAAGGAGGCTCAGGGGGGACATGAAATGAGGATGTAGACATGGGGAGTTAATCTTTTCTCCCAAGTGAAAAACAATAAGGCAAGAGGAGATGGCCTCAAATTGCATCAGAAGAGGTTTAGATTTGATACTATGAAAAGTTTCTTCGTTGAAATTGTGGTAAGGCATTGGAATACGCTGCCCAGGGGAGTGGTAGTATCACTGTCCCTGGAAGTGTTCAGAAACCAGGTAGATGTGGTGCTTAGGAACATGTTTTAGTCATGCTGATGATCACAGCTGTTGTGAAGAGTTTGGCTTTGTGTAGGCATGGAGGGGACTAAAGAGTGTCTTTTGTGTTAGATATCTGTTGGCAGTTGGATGGATCAACTGATGGTGTTTGTCTCTGAGTTAATAAGAAGTGTGAATATCTCCATAAGTTGTCCAGACCAATATGGCAGGAGGGAATACTTGGCTCAGAACAGAGTATAGAGGCTGAACAACTGGCAGCAGAGTTTTAGGAAGAACAATGGGCTTGGGCTGGCTTCAATCCACATATTTCTTCCTAGTGGCTGGGGACATCCAGTATTGTAATGGTGAGTAGACTATAGAGACCGCTAAGGAAAATCATGCTGGCATTATGATCAAACTGTGATTTGCTAGTTTTATATATATTTCTCTAAGAGTAACTTACATTGTATTATATTACGTGACAAAATGTGTATCATTCTTGCCAAATCAGAAATCCTGTGTAACAACAACTACCTTTAAATAAATAAATAAATAAATCTGATATTAAACATTATACGCTCCATGGGTACAATATCAAAAGGAACCTGACAGAATGTATTGGACTTTAACAAACCTGAAGTGCCAGTCCTTCATTCCAAAAATATTGCAATGATTCAAATAGCTCAAATAAAATAAAAAATACGTACTGAGTGCTCTCCCCAATTCTCTCTATATTTGATCACTTACCTAAAGACAGCCATTCTTAGATTCTCTTAGATTACCAGAAGGGAAAACAATCCAATATTGTGGAATGCACAAGAGGTGTCATGTACCACAGCACTCATAACCCTTTTTGCTGTAAACAACAGCAAAATATTCTCAAATAATATCACAACATGTGACACTTTCTCATCATCAAAATCATTCATCTTACACTATTTCCTCTAAAATATTGAACATGGCAATTCTGAGCAATGACATTTCTGGTATTTTCACCTAACCTCTTTGGCTGCAATCTGCCTGGAGCATCCAGATGATCTCTGGTACTTCAGCAAATGACAGGGCTAAAAATGGTAGAGTAAATAACAAATGAAGCACAGCTGAAGGTCAGCCTGTATACACTTTTCCATGCCACTGGTTGCTGCAGGAGACAGTTCAGATGTTTCCATGAACAAACACAGGAAAAGCAGATGGCTTAGACCTCAGGGCAATGGCCTTGCCTTATATTATAACATATAATTGCATAAACCCACATGAAATGATTACAGTAAGCAAACATTTCTCAAGACCTCTGTCATTTCTGATGACTATCTCTTTCTTAGAGAGTACTGTTCAAAACCTCCTCGAAGGATCTGACCCTCGCCTTTATTAAATGGCTTTTACACCACTATTCAGTTCAGCATGGTGCTTCTACAGATTTCAATTATTTTTTCCAAGACTCCTCTGTGCTCAAGAGACTGTCAGAAAGGACTACAAGCATGCAATTATAATGCTGGATAAATGAGATCTCTTTCGATATTTTAGTCCAAATGACCCTTCATTGCCATTGTTCGAGGGAATGAACTGCCTCTTAATGCTTGTTAAAAGCCTCTGACAGAAGACCCTATCTGTAGCTGTATATAACAGTGTGAAAATGATTTAATGTTTCAAAACTATCTGGAACTCATACCATGGCTGACTTTCTCAAATCGATTTTTGACAAAGTAATTCAAAGTTATGTGCTAAAACTGTATTATGGCACTTGCTCTGGAGTCTGCCATTGTTCAGTGGTTCTGCCATGTGCTTGCAGATGATGACACATACCAGATCTCATCAGCTACACAATTTTCTGTGCAACAGGAAGATTTAAAAAAAAACAAACAAAATTGAAGATAAACAAGTATCAAAAGAGACAGAGCTGGTGGAAGGCATTATTTAGCCTTGAAGATAACAGCAGCAACAAAGATTTAGATGTCAGATAAGCTGCTATCAAAGATGGTCTGGATTCATAAAAGATATCTATGACAGACTGAAGCACAGTATGAAAGGCAAGAATTGTATTCACTTGTCCATTTGGGCAGAACAAGAGTGCATTTGCTGAAGTCTATTAATGTCAACATTACTGAAATGGGAACTCGGATTCACATCTCTGCTTCTAACGATACAGATAGTTCATCTTATATATCTTTCCCTCAGAGTTATCAGAACCCTTTCTTTTGAATCAGATTCTTCCTAGTTACTTCTATAATTATGTTTGCAAACAGTGAATCAATAGAAATCATTGTTCTATTTGAAAAGCATTTAATCAAGCTAAGATATGAGACATTCACCATAAATGAGTTTTGTCCTACTACAATAAATTTATTCTGCTACACAGGCTGTATTTCTTACTCAGTATTTCATATTCATAGTGACAATATGAACAAGTTTTTTATTAATTGTGGTGGTAAAGACCCTAGCAGACAATGAGCCCTATGAAAAATTGCACAGATTTAAGAGAGGTAGATGGGACGACAAACATAACTGTATGAAGGTGAAGTCACATGTCCAACAGATGAAAACAAATTATTAACTCTACAACAAAAGACGTGGAACTGAACTGTAGGGCTGTCTTTAAGTATTTTTTCATCCCTTTTAATGTTAGATCAGATTTTTTTTTCCATCCTATTTGCAAACAGATAAATATGGGAATATGTGTTTTCAGTGTTCAAAGTAACTCAAAAGTACCTTGGAATATAGGAATTTAGGAAAAGATTTAAATGGAAATTTTTTGCCTTAATCTAAGACAGAATGCTTCACAAAATTTTTAGATACAATAATGAGCCAACATCACACTAGTCTACAGATATATAGTGCCTGTAATCCTTTAGAAGAATAGCTTATAAACTAGAATAGATGAAACTGTTTTCACATAATACTACATTATGTGAAAACATAAAAATTTAATTACAACAAATTTGAAATGACCAAGTGAATTACCCCGACCAGATCAAAATTCTTCCAGTAAAAAGTTTTATAATGCCATCCTGTAATTTGCTTAAGCTTCACATTTTATATAAAATCTATTTTTTTACTGACTCTTTAAAAAATGTATTGGCAAAATGATTTGTATTTGTATGCCTGTAAAATCCAGTCCACCTTGATATGATGCATCTAACTATACTGTCAATAAGAAAGAAAAAAAAAATCTATTCATCTTTTAAAAACATGTAGAAAACATTTAAAACAATTTAAGTCAGATTTTATTCTATTTTCTGGTGTAAATAAAGAAGTTAACAGAAAGATACTTGTTAGGAATGGGAAACAGAGAATGATCAGTCCTTTATATTTAAAACAAAAGTGTCACTCCTGTTGTAAGGTTCAATATTTCATCATCTGCCAGGTTTCTAAACAAATATTGCGTAACACTTGATATAGCTGAAAAACTGAAATTCCCAGATCAGAAAGTATATTTCTAACCCTGACTATTCTCAAGAGATCGAACTTTAAAATTATCAGTAAAATAGAGCTGAATACAGCAGCAATAGAATTTTTAGTAATAAAATTGCCAAGCTCCACTTTTAGTAGACCCACCACTGAGGAGAGAAAAAGGGAGCAAGGGAAAGAAATGGGTAAAAAAGACTAAGGGAAAAAAAACATGACCAACATCACCTTAATTTTGAAAGGTCAGGAGATATGTTGTGAAAATCTGAATTATTTCTTTGCACATACAAATATGATACATTTTAATAGGGGAGGTACAATGGCAGACAAAGGGGCAGAAATTGTCTAGGTTTTAAGTGTAACATTATTTTTGTTGGTTTTTTTTTTAGTGTTCAAGTATTAAAATATGCAAAGCACTACATTATGGGAGAGAACAAGTCTTATGAGGAGCAGCTCAAGGAACTGGTGGTGTTTAGTTAAGAAAAAAGGAGACTGAGGAGAGACCTCACCACTCTCTACAACTATCTGTTGGTAGTTGTAACTACCTGTAAGGTGGGGCTCAGTTTCTTCTCCCAGGCAACAAGCAACAGGACAAGAGGAAACAGCTTCAAGTTGCACTAGGGGAGGTTTAGATTGGATATTAGGGAACATTTTTTCATGGAAAGGGTTTTCAAGAGCTGGAACAGGCTGCCCAGGGAAGTGGTTGAGTCATCTTCCCTGGAGGTATTTAAAAGTGGCACTTGGGGACATGGTTTAGTGATGGGTTCGCATTGCTGGAATAATGATTGGACTTGACAATCGTGAAGGTCTTTTCCAGTGATTCTATGCTTGCACATTATAGCACTAGAGTAAATTGAGAAAAAGAAGGCGGAAAATAATTAGAATTCATTAATTTATTTTTTTTTTTGATGCAGCTAGGGTTTTTGTTTGCTTGTTTTGCTTTGGCTTTTTTTATTTTTTATAAGATCTTAGGGGAAAATATGGTTAGTGGAGTTCCAGAAATTTTCTTGACCTGAAGGCAGAACCACTGCATTCTATTATGAAGCTGTGACATTTGTACTCTGCACATTACAGTCTATTAGTACATTGTATTCTATAGTGTTTCAAACTCATTTTTTTAGTTCAGGAGGCCCCAGATGTTTCATTACATACTGTTTACATCCTACCATTATTTCAGTGAGAAATGCATTAGATAGTGCATAAAAACATAAGATGATAGAAAAGAATGAAGTTGAGGAGAAGATACTGACAGCAGGTACAGTGACCCAGCAGATTCCCCAATCTAATTTCTGAAACAGAGGTCACATCAGGTTCTCCAAAACACAGGATTCAATGTTTCAGGCATGTGACCTGCAACGAGGCACTACAATCAAGATACCCTGATTCCAGGTTGTGCTAGAGTCTTGCTTTTGACATATTCTGGTATCTGTGAGCATGATCTGGTTTTGCCTATACTCAACAGCTACATGCTGTGCATGGCAGCAGTACAATCAATCCTATATTCTGGTGCTGAGCACACAGCAAAATGCCCTATAGAAGCACTGTGGAGAAAGATGGATATTATCATGCCAACATTGCACATGTCATGTCGAAAAAGCCCCCAAAACCCCAAAAAATAGAGGAGACATTTAAAATGCCTTTTTAAAAGTATCTATAATTCTAGCTGACAGAAAAGAGTTTCCCTCCCTTTGATTTTGTTAGGTTTCCTCTGATATATCTTCATGCATGAGTAATTTTATTAATCTAGACAAAGATTAATTAAGCTTTGCAATAATTTCAGATAAAATGTACATATCCTCATGATTACAGAAGAGAGACATGATACAGCAATTAAAGATTTAAATTCCTTTGGAAAAAAGAACAAAAGGATGACAACTTAATGAAATAATAATGTTTATAATTTTCCCTCGGACACATTAGGTGTGTATATTTGCATATACACATGTAGAAAAGATTTATAAGAGTAAACTCTGCCACTCACACTGAAGTTTCTGTGTTCACACTGAAAAGGCAGTTTACCAGTAGTTACAATAGATCAGTTCTTTGGGACAAAACCAGAAAAGAAACAGCTGCTCAACACTCCTGAGAATTCAGGTCAGTACATGCTTTGTTTAGAGTGCAACATATCTATGATATGGAATCAACAGTACCAGCAGACACAGTATTTGCAACTTTTGATGGCTGTTGCAAATGCCATACCGTGGAAGGACTCCAAGTCCCAGTTGGTTATGTATTTATGAATTCAGCAGCACAAGCTACTTAGCAAAATAAAAGCAAAATTAAAAAAGGGGAAAATGTGATCACAAAAACAAGCTAAAATTGTTTATTGCTGATCAGAGGTGCATTAATTCAAATGATAATGTATTATACTACAGGCACTAAACAAAAACTATCAGCATCCCAGAGGTTTTTCTGCATTAACAAACTAAGCTGCAAAAAGCACGTATGAGTGGAGAACGCATCTGGTTTGTAGCTAGCTCTTAAACTAATAAATCAACTGTCAAATAATTGTGACTTCTACCTGAACGACAGCTCCAATTAATTTTATATTGGTTCCCAGTGCAGAGGTGAGGTCAAGGTATCTTTTGGTTGCATTCCTAAATTTAAATACCAGACAATCTCATCCTTCTGGTAAAAAGTAATCAATACTAGTAATTTATCATAATTTGCTTTGCAGTGCAGACTTGTGCTGTTTAATCAAGTGTCTTGCCTGATTTGTTTGTTCACAGTTGCGTGAAAAGCATTCACTGAGCATGCCCAGTACATTTTTCTTTTCCTCAAAGCATCACTACAGTGCCTATTGCCCTTTGAATCATGCTCCAAGTGAGTTGCTAGATGACTTATGCAGATTGGCAAGGACTAGAAATGAGGCACTGCTGTTCTAAAGATCTCATGATAAATGAATCATTCTTGGCAACAGGTTCCTCGGTGAAGTAAAAACCACGGCACAACACCAAACAATCAACAGCAACAAAAAACACAAAAAAAAGGCAAAAAGAAAACAAACAAACAAATATCCCACCCCCTCAAAACCACAGGAGTTTGATTAGGAACTTCGTTATATTAAATATAAATCAATCTTCAATGAGATTTAATGGTCGAGTAGCCAAGTTATATTATTTCAAAGCTATGATCTGTGATCTTTTAGAGTTAAAACCCCCCATTAAAGCACAAGTGTGTGTATTACATTAGAGATTAAAAAATTCTGAGGTCAAGCAGTGAAAAGAAAGCTCAGAATTTCTCAGGAACCAATGAAAAAATATCTAGGACAGAGGGATATAAGGATGATTTTACAAATAATGTTCTATTTCATTATTAGATTATCTGAGAAAAACAGAGCTCTATGAGGAGATAGCATCTGTGATGTGGAGAAGTAGCCACTTGCATAAGGCAATATTAGAGTTTGCTTGTTGAATTGTGGTCACAGCCACTGAAAACTTCACAGCAGTTAGGAAATTAGGGCAGGGAACTGTAGATCTGTACATCTTTTTTGATATCTTTAAAGGAAGGAGGAGTTTTTTTCAGAATACTTTGCAAAATCTTTCTGTCCTTTCCAGCCATTCAGAATTGAAGCTTAAAAAAAAAGCATCCAGAGAATTGGAGATACAATAAATGTCCTGTCCAGATTCTGGAGTCATTTCCGTGCATGAGAAATTTGTGGGCTGGGTGATTGCATCCCAGTTCCATGCAGAAGTACCATCCCAATTTTCTACCCAAAACAGACTGCGAATCAGCTAGAGATGGTTACTGGAACCTACTGAGAAAATAAAAGCTACAAACACACTGGACTGAGGTCCAAACACAGCAGTTTGGTCAGCTTCCATTCTGGAGGATTTAGTCTATGGTAGACCTTCCAGGGAAAAATTCTTCACCTTTTAGTACATTTTCTACCCTATCAACTAAATCCTGCAGAGGAGACCGATTTCTGCTGTTGTACATCATGAATGACAGCCAGCCCTCTCATTTCTGCTAGTGATGCTAACTCACAGGAACACTCAGCCAAGCAGTTTATACCAATAAACATGCAGTGATAGGCAAAGGTTTCCAGGCTGTACCAGAAAAGGAGGAGTTCCTTTAAACAGGGTTTTTTTCATTCCTTTCCCTTCTACATATATGTGCTCAAAGCAGCAACAGTAAATAGGTTTGCCATGTAAATAAAACAGGGCAGCGTACATAATTTTAGTTTGAAACTCACACCTACAATTAAAAATGGAGATACAATCTGGAACTGTGTACTTTTTAAATCTGCAAAACATTAGTGTATAAAACGAGTTTCCTTTGCTGTTGATTTTCTCTTTAGAGATATAGGACTTCTCTGAAGCCAAGTGAGAGTTCTTCCATTTCAGTGGGCTTTAGTTTATATCCATAATACATAGAGGGAACATATGGCCTTTATAATAGAGGTATAGAAACAGCATCCGCAGAGCATGATGACAGAGTATGACTGCAGGAATCTTGGTGCAAGAAAATGCATGTTGCAATTTTTTCACTACTTCATCATTCTTATGATTAGAACTGCAGATGATATAGAGAATATGTTGTTTTCACTGAGGATAAAGCAATATTAATATAAAAGCAGAAGGCAATAGCTTTACAAAAAAATTGGAAAGGGCCTATACTACACCCAAGAAGAAAGATACGTTCACTAATTTTTCCTTGAGGATATTATATTTGTTCCTCTAGGTGTGAACAATAAATCAAAAGATTCAGAAACTGAGACTGCATGTGATTATTACCAATCAGGTGTACGTGAAATACAGTGGACTTCTATACCAAAGCACTCATCAGTGTTTCTGTCTGAGCCAATAACCTGCTGAATGTTGATTGTATTATTATTAACAGGTATTTCTCTCAATGTCTCTTGCAGCCCTACAATATAAATTACACCATACAGATTTATGAGAACTTCAATGTTTTTGAAGTGAAAATTACATTGAAAGAATGTGTAATAGAAAATAGAGGAAGATATTTTGAACGAAATGCAAAAAATTGGTTACTGGGTAAACAGAGGGAAAGTACTTCAGAAGCCGCATTATCAATAGCTTGAAATGCTCTATCTGCTGCAATACAGATTCAAGCAGAATGAAATAAATTTTTATTTTTGTTCTAATTATTCCCCAAGTTCATTAACTGAATATTTGTTATGTGAGTAGTGGTGTGTAAACATTTTTGAAATATCAAGTTACATATTATTTCTATGTCTGTATTGTCAAACATATTAGGTTTCTAGGTCACATGTTCAAAGCATGTCCTTGATAATCATATCCATAGCCTCTGATTTGCTCTTTCTGCTACTTTCAACACTATCTTTTTACATTTCCAAGGTGATACCAGCCCTAAACACAGCAGGAAAATCACTTCACCAACTAGTTCTGCTGTTTGATGCAACCCCGGATGGGCTTTGCCCACTCAGCTAACAGGCCACACTTCTGGCTTTTGTTGTCTACTGCTGGCCAGCACCCCAAATCCTCTCCCAATTTCTCCTTTTCTGTGCCCAGGTACAGAATTCGTCATTTTTTCTTATCAGTGATAATTGCCCAGGTCTCCAATCTATCTAGATCCTTCTGTAAAGCCTCTTGTCCCTCAAGAGAGTCAACAGCACCTGCACTTACAAGTTAGGTGTCATCAGAAATTTTTCCAATTGTGTATTCAATTTCTGCATCCAATTTGTTGATAAATATATTGAATAGAACTGACCCTAGAATTGAACCCTGAGAAAGACCACTATAAAAACCAGATATAACCCCATTCACCACAACACTTTGAGCTGTGCCCTTCAGTTAGTTCTTCATCCAGCACACAGTGAACCCACTCATCCCACAGCTGGACAGAAGGAGGATAGGGAGGACAATATCAAAAGCCTCACCAAAATCCAGAAAAACTATTCCCACTGTAGCTTACTCTCAAGTGGAATTTGTGTTAACCCTGGCAATACAACAGTGAGGCTGAAGTAATAAACCTGCTGAAAGAGAGTGCATTAACTTTGTTCTCCACTGACATAATGTACTTGCTTGATTTTGGGACAGCTTGAGGAGAGGGAAAAGAGAGAGCCTAGGAAAGGCTTGCACAGCCATAATTCAATAAGCTAAGAATTACTTGTGAGGATAGGCGTAGAGAAGACCTGCCTTGTTGAACCATGGCTAATTTAGACTTGGTTTTGAGACTTCAGCTGCATCCCCGTGTACAGTGATGTTGCCTCTTCTGAACATTGCAGTACGATGCTGCAAGCTCTTCCTCCTCAAAAGGGAACACAGACATGAATCTGGTCCTTCTCCTGTATAAAGGTGTCTCCTTTTTGGCACTGAGGATGAAATTCCCTCAGGACACATGTTTGTATAAATGATTTTTGCCAAAAGTAAATATCATTTATAGATCATGGTCTGTACCATGTCTTCAGGACATTTATTGTGAAAACAGATAAACTCTAATATAGAGGAAATTATTTGTGTTAAATTTCAATAGCTTTTGCATCTGGTAACTGCTTGTGGTTTTCCACTTCTTTTTTCCTTGAAAATTCCTAACACTAACTTACTAAACTTATTGAATGCACTAATTATTTCTTTAAGTAAAAAGCTCCTTGGATATCAGATCCAAGATTCATTCATTCTTTATCCCCTCTTTCTTACTCTTTACATTCTAGTACTGACCTCAAGCAGTCTGATTGGATTTCTCTTTGAGCTCCAGGTGTTTTTCCTTTGTACTCTTAGGTAAGGACATAATTTCTAGCCTCTCACATACTGTACTTCTAGCTTCTCACGGACAAAACAGTTTGCACGTAAGAACCTCAGATTTTCCTACTTTTAGCTAATTTATTTTCTCCTTTAGTTTCAATCTTTCACTGCAAAATAAGAGATTTATAAGCCTTGACACTGACATAACAAAAATTCAACACTTGGCTTCAGCTACTTTCCTGAATGCTCTCATTTAGACATCAGCCCCACACTTGAAAGTGACTGTTTGGCACCAGCTAAAACCTGCCAAAAGCCAAACTGATGTGATAAGTGACAACTTTAGGGAGAAGTGGCAAGGTCTGCAACAGAAACTGGGACTAAAAAAACAGTGTGTAAAACAGTGAGTCTGAACTATTTCAGGATCAGCACTAAACTGTGCAATTCACATATATTTGCCAAAAAAAGAATGTAAAATTGAAAACAAACAAACAAACACACCAAACAAACAAACAAAACCACAAAAAAACCCCAAACAATCCATCCTAACTAACATTAAGGTTTACTCTTAAAGAGTAGAAATGAACATAATTACACTGTTTCAGATTTCCTCCCTGCCTGCTAGGATGTTGCCTGGAAGTTGCCTCTTAAAACTCAGTAAGGCGAATGTCTTGGAAATGAGTGGTGAAAATAGTATAAAGGAAAATACATGTTCCTTATAGAACACAGAATCCTAAAATTGTTAAGGTTGAAAAAGTCCTTTAGGGTCATCAAGTCCAACCATCAACACAGCACTTCAACCATGTTTTAAACCATGTCCCTAGGTGCCATATACACATATATTTTATAACACTTCCAGAGATGGTGACTCCACCACTTCCATGAGCAGCCTGTTCCAATGTTTTGCAATTCCATGAAGAAATTTTCCCTGATATCTAATCTAAGCCTCCCCTGGTGAAACTTCAGGTCAGTTCCTCTTGTTCTGTTAATCATTACTTGGGAAAAAAGACCAAACCCCACCTGGCTACAACCTCCTTTCAGGTAGTTAAAGAGAGGAACAAGGTAAACCCTGAGCCGCCTCTTGTTCAGAATAAGCAATCTCAGCTGCCTCAGCCCTCCTCACCAGACTTGTGCTCCAGACCCTTCCCCAGCTCTCTTGGCCTTCTCTGGACACACTCTAGCACCTTGAGGTCTTTCTTGTCATGAAGGCACCCAAAACTGAACACAGAATTCGAGGTGTGTCCTCGCCAGTGCCAAGCACAGGGAGACGATCACTGTCCTGGTCCTGCTGACCACACTTGCTGATAGAGATCTAAATGCCCTTGGCTTTTTGGCCACCTGGACACACTGCTGGCTCACATTCAGCTGCTGTTGACCAGAACCCCCAGGTCCTTTTCTGCTGGACAGTTTTCCAGCCACTCTTCCCCCAGCCTGGAGTACTGTCTGGGGTTGCTGTGACCCAAGAGCAGGACCTGGCTCTTCACCTTGTTGAACCTCATGCAATTGGCCTCAATCCAACAATCCTTGTCTGACTCTTAGTGCAATGTAGCTCATAATGACCAATTCTTTGAATTCAACATGAAAAGCCAAAAAAAACCAGATAAGCGTAGCTACAGGGGATGGACAAACTAGTTGGGGATTTGCTACTGTGCAACGCATTTCATAAGAAAATATGACTTGCAAAATTGCACTGTCTGTTCAGTGTCAGTCTTCTCTTTAGAATATTTATTTTGCTCTGTTTGAGCTCTGCTTAGTCTAGTGGAAGATATCTCCGCCTATAGTAAGGTGTTTGGAATTAGATGATCTTTAAGGTTCCTTCAACCCAAACCGTTCTATGAGTCTGTGACAGTAAAGAGCTATACATATTTAAATCTGGGGGAAAAGCACAACTGAGAAGAAAGACACGGGATCATTTACCTCCATTTTTATACATCTCAAAATGCCTGAAATGAGAGAAAAGTGTAAAAAAGAGATTGATGCTTAAATATTTTGTTTATCTGCTATCAAGTCACTCAATACGGTTATGTAAGCTGACCTGTTAACATATGCTTTTCTCACAGCATATTATAACATTTGCTGTGCCACTGCACAAGGGGAATCTCTGAGCAGCAAAGGTATTCAGGGACTGATAACATAAAAGAGAAAGAAGATGAGGGGAAAGCTGGAGATATTGCAGTCAGGATGGGAAAACCAAATAATCCATGACACAATTCTACTTCAAATCCTTTTTTATTAGTTCTGCTACTTGTAAGCTTTCTGAAATTCTTACCAGTATTGTCATGAGATTGTCATATCAGTCCTTACATGAAGAAATTAGGGAAAAAAAATCCAAACAAATAAACAAAAACCTATCATTAAGATGAAACAGGGGAAGTCAAGGAACTTGAATTCTAGTTCAGTTTCTGTCTCTGTCTGCTTTAGAAAAATTCTGTACCACCTTTTGGAGACAATGAACACCTTTGATGAGGTAATACCACTGTATTAGTATCCCACATCATTTTCCACTGGAGTATTTAGGAATACAGGCAAATGGTGGAATACTGCGTTTTTATAACACTGGTTGCATGTTGTGTTGGTTACTGTGGGCTTTTTCAGAGCAAAGTTGCAAGTTATTCATCTGCTGACATTTTTAAGGAAGTTTTGTGTTGTAGAGACTGCTCTGCAGGAAATATGATTTATCCTGTGACTGTATGAATTCCACTCTGCTGGATACACTCTGAGATGGGAGGGGGCCTGCAGTGCTTGCTGCAGCATAGACACTTATATGCTTCACAATGATGTTGCTGGACTAATGATTTGTATATGAAATTCAGGAAATATATGAGAGAAATCTGTAGTCAATGTGAAGAAAGCTGCTAGAATAAAATGCTAATCCTGACAGAATTTTGAAGTTGACCTTAGGGAAACAGAAAATATACTTGTGAGACAAAGTATCTTGGATGTTTAAGGCCACTAGCATGAATACTGTCCAAATCAACTAATTGTTCAGGACAGTGAAACGAATTTGCCATGACAGGCTAAAAGATAATAATTTGTTTACTGAAATTTAGAAGTTTACATTGAATGAATTGCCAGATGAATAAGAAATAAATCAGACAGAAAGAGCTTATTATGGTATGATGGATGCCTTCTGTAGGGCTAAAGCACTATCCTCTGGAAAACTGCTGTCTTCGGGGTTTATGAGAACTTGGGAGAAAACATCTTCAGATAGGTTTTATGCCACAGTCAGCATGCCTAGCAGTCAGGCACGTACAAAGCTTTATAACTGGAAGGCATCTCAATTTGTCCCCAGCTACTGACATGGTAGCAAATCCCTGGATAAATGTATTTGCCAGTGGCAGCAACTTTTTATTCATTTTCATAGCTTTTCCTGAGGTGTTACGTTCTTGTAGCTGTTGCAAATAACTTCTGGTCAGATTTTCTGTCAGCACGTTCAATATCATTGAAATTTTATGTGTTGTGACTCTTTGATTGTCAGAAAGATTAAACTGAGATAACAGATCGCTGCACCTATTAAAAAAAACCAAAAAACAAAACAACAAAAAGGTGCTGTCAAATAAGCCATAACCTATAACCTCTTTAACTGACTGAATAATAGGACTGATCTTTTTGGGGTATGTTTATAAAGATTCTGTAGGAATTTCTGATACATTTTTAAACAAAACAAATAAAAAAATACGCAAAACATTAATTTTCACAGGATATGCTGTGTCGGAAGGGACCCACAAGGATCATCGAGTCCAACTCCTGGCCTTGCATAGGATCATCCCCAAGAACCACACTTGGATGAGAATATCATCCAAGTGCTTCCTGAACTCTGTCAGCCTTGGTGCTGTGATCACTTCCCTGGGGAACCTGTTCCAGTGCCAAACCACCTTCTGGGTTAAGAACCATTTTCTGTTACCCAACCTAAACTTCCTCTGACACAGCTTCAGGCCATTCCCTCTGGTCTTGTCCCTGATCACTGCAGAGAAGAGATCAGTGCCTGTACCTCTGCTTCCCTCCTGGTTGCCAGGGCACTGCTGACTCATATTCAGCTCACTCGTCAACCAGGACCCCCAGTCTCTTAGACAAGCAAGGGGAAGTATTATTCCTTCAGAATGATTTTTCTTATGTCACTCTGACTGCCAGTGACAGTCAGTGACACTGTGACAGTCTTATGATGTGACAACTAGGCACCTTTGCAGTAAGTTTCTGGTTCTTATTATAAGTAATCATAGAATCATAGGATTGTTTAGGTTAGAAAAGGGCTCTAAGATCATCGAGTCCAACCATTAAACCAGCACTGCCAAGCTCACCACTAAACCACATCCCCAAGTGCCATGTCTTTTAATACCTCCAGCAGTGGTCACTTGGTCACTCTATCACTTCCCTGGGCAGTCCATTCCAGTGCTTGACAACCCTTTACATGAAGAAATTTTTCTAATAACTGATCTAAACCTCTCCTCATGCAACTTGCAGCTGTTTCCTCTCATCCCAGGAGTACAGAAGCAAGGGATATTGAATAATTACATGGATGTACTTGAAGATATAGGAAATACAACATTGAAGTTCAAGAATCTAAGTTGGATATTTTGCCTACCTAATATTCCTAGTTTATAGTCAAGAGAGGATTCAGAATCTTCCAGATTCAGCATCCAAAATCTAACTCAGTGAATTACTCTGGTAAATCCTACCTGTCTTCACTGGTAAGACAGAGCTCAGGGACACAAGCCAGCTGAATTATCTGGCTAAATTGGTCACCTAGAGGTAGCTGAATATACCTCTAGGAAACTTTGTCTAACAGTGACAGACAACAGCCATTGCAGTGTTGGATAAAAACAGGCAGCTGTTCAAGCCTCCAAGCAAAAGCCAGGTCTTGAAGATATCCAGTAATGGTGATACCACAGCTGAAAACTCATGCCCTGATGAGAAGATACACATACTGGGAGGGATGAACAAACTGTCTATAGACTAATTAAAAAATTGTCAGTTATTGCCTTGTACTGCCTGCTTTGCAGCGCAGAAGCAAATTTAAGGCCAAAGAACCAAAGGCAGTGACACCAATAAAGAAATGATTAAATTGATTTTTGTGTAAAGGTTTGTAATGAAGATGAGATTTTATTGAAACAAAACTGAACAAGTGAACATCTAAGGGGTTTGTGGGGAAGAGAGAAAAATCTGTGTGATTCTTTTCAGTCTGTGAACATTCATGAAGTTAACAAAATTTCTAAAGCCAGAGTATTTTAATAGCCATATATTTTAAGGTTAACATCATAATCTGGTAGAATCACATATTCTTACAATAACTCTTAAGTACATGAGACATTGTTGCCTCCAGTCAACGTAAGTACTGAAGATGTCATAGGAAAATACAGGGCAGAAAAAATAATATAGTATTTTGGGGACTTTACATTTTGGGGATAATAGATCTATACATTTTAGTGAACATCTACTTTCTATATATTTTGATTATAAGGATCCCAAAGCATGTGATGAATATCTCTAAGCAGAAACCTGGTTTTCAGTATGATTCACCATTGTACTAGAACAATTTCTTTTTTAATTGGAGCTCAAATGTAATAGCTGAGAACACTCCTGTCCTATCTATATTTCAAAAGTCCTGTCACTTTCTTATAGTCTCGTTATGAGAAAGTGAGAGGCATTTGCTAAACTGCTTTTCCTAAAGTACTTAGAGATTCTCTAAGTCTGAAGAAGGCTTTCAATATAATGTCTTTGAAATATAACCCCATTCTTTATAAAGTTAAGAGTAGAGATAACAGTGTGGCTTGCCTTACAAAGCAATTTTACTTACCAGTCTGAATTTGCACAAATGGTCTGGACACTTCTATATGTATTTACTTTTGAACACTTAGTGTTACTGGCTGACAAAACATAAAACTAATACTAAAGTTTATACAATAGCAAAGACAAAAGTATTGTTCTGATTCACCTTGATTTATTGAGATACTCATACATTCTGTACTTGGGGATTTTCAGAAATGCATCTTTACTTATAAAACCAGTGGATACTGTCATTGTATTGTGGATGAATCTGACCCATGAGGCATCCACCTACACACTTCCTAACAGTGGAGAACTGGAAGGACCGTAAAGATGAGGGTGTGATGATGTTAAAAAAAAAAAAAAAAAAAAAAAGAAAACTCCTTTGTGGAAATGGCAGGTTTTTGAAAGAAAAGGCTTAAATCTGGTATGACAGTTTTGATGTTACTGTAATAAAAACAAACAAACAAACAGTTAAATATTTCACTAATGCAATTTTTTGTTTGTTTGTTTTTAGAGCAGAACCGTCAGTTCTCACTTCCTTTTGCTGTTCAATGAGCTACAAGAAACTTGCCCCTCTTTGTCACATGGCTTGTTCCTGCCTTTAGCCACATCTCCAGGAATATATCTGCGTTAGCTTTTATGAGAAGGCAGAGACTAGTTCAGGCTTTTGACTGAGGGGACCAAAAGGTTTGTAGTCATTGCAAAACTATAAATTATCCATCCATTCTCAGTAATAGCACAATATCTTTTATTTATATTTATGGAAGTCTGCAAAGCCAGAACTACAGCCTTGTATCTAATTTACAGATTTTGCAATACTTAATTGGATACTGTTTTCTGTGTTATTGGGAAGGGTTATAAAGGCTATAATTAATGCAGAGGACCCTTGAAAGACCCTTGATTTTCACTGTAAGATTCTGTCATAATTTTTTTTTAAAGTGTGAGCTTCATACAGTCACTAAACATACATTATCTCATAGTTTCCAAGCCTGTTGGCTTAGATTATGACAGTGAACAACATTCAATACAGTTCACAGAAGAATTTCACATAAAGGCTTTCAGACAGTTGTTCTTCACTCATTGAGACTTGAAATAAAGTATATCAAGCACGCGGAAAGCAACATATTGTATCCTCGCGGCTAAAGGTCACTGGTGCACCTCTGTTAAGACATCTGAAGCAATCCTAACAAAGTTGTCATTATTTCAAGTTATATTTACTGGACCTAATCTTCTTTGTATCATGTCACTGCTGCTGGAATAAACAGGGACATGGTTGTCAAGGACTTTTAATTTTCAGTGACAGCTGTCAAAGGGTCTTTCTTAGACACCAGTCATATTTTAGATAAGAAAACAGTTTCAGGTTGCATGCTGGCCACAAAACATGAGCAGTTGTGATTGTGCACAATCTCATTTCCCGAGTTTAATTTGAAATCACAAATGGTAAATTGGATTTTATGGTTCAAATAAGATAGAAATAGATACCAATTATCTCCATTTTATTTATTGCTTTTATCAATTGGTACTTATTTTATAAAATAGCTGACGCATTGTTCTAGCTCAAAGCAGTGAGATTGGACTTTTTTATAACCTGAATCTCCTATGTACTTTTAAAAAGGGACAATGGACTACAAAAAATCAAAGCCCAAGCTGTCGAGTATGAGTTGGGCTGGTCTCCCTAAGGCAAGGACTCATGGTGTACAGAAATAAAGTGACAGACAACCACTGACCTTGAAGGGTTTTGCTTTATGGTTTTAGAAGTGTTTCCATGAGCCACAGGGAAGCACAGTGCAGGATTTTGCTACAGGCTCTAAGACTGGTGCATGAAGCTAGGCAAAACATAATGCTTTCAATTAAGTTTCTCTTTAGCTTGTACCTCTTCTAACCTTAATAAGGTATATATAGAAAGTGGAGCCATGTGCAAAAAAAAGGAGAAAAAGGAAAAAATCAAATCAGTTAATACAAAGTAGACCTCTGAGACTTACGAAATTGAATTTTGTATTCTCATCCCTCACCTTCTGCCTCTTGCCATTCATATTTCTCCCTTGCAGTCTACTGTATCACTGCTAGATTTGCAAAGGAATCACTAGTTTCTGAAGGAGTCCAGGCACGCATCACAGAGGCAAAGATTTGTGAGGGAAGACCAAAGGAACCCGAAGGAAGGTTGAACACAGTTTCTTCTAGAGCTCACTATTAATTAATTCTGGGAGAAGAGAAGGCAGCATTATCCACAGACTCAGTGTTTAACAAAGCACACCTTGGAAACAGAGATGTTATACTGAAGTGGGCAGATATTCATGTCTACATTCATTCCACAGCTCAGTTCTCTCCTTTACATTTTAAAGAAAAAGCACCCCTGTGCCTAAAAGGGGTCTGTGGAAGCCCAGGTCCCAGAAGAATTACTCAGAAGATACAATCCAAGTCTAGAACAAAAGACACAGATCTCCTGACAGACATGTCTGATATATATAATTTCTAAGTCATGCTACAGGTGGATCAAGATATGCAACAGAACATATTCATATATTTGAATGAGAGTTATAAACCCACCTTTAAAGGCAAAATTATTCTTTAATAGGTTTGAAATAGAGTAAAATAAAAGCTTCTAAGGGAAAGTATAGACAATATATGTGTTAACTGTGACATTTACTAAAACTAGAATAACAAAATTAAAGATGTATCTGTTTTCTCAGAAGCCCTAAGAACATTGTTACATTTACTGTAAAAAAAAAAAGAAAAATACTAAAGAATTGGGTTTTATTCTTTTTTAATCAGGGATATAGTTTTATGTTTCAGATCTTATATTGCTTTCTCAGTGTTAGAAGGACCCACCCTCTATGAGAAAATTAACACAGATAAACCCGTTTTAGGACTTTTGCTCCATTCTTCAAAGCCTCAAATATTAGTCATTTTTTGAGACAAAATGAATGATGGGAAGGAGGATGCATTTTGATGTCTGACTCTTTGTGAATTAGGGAGAAAAGAGAAGATCATCCATCTTATCAATCTGAAAAAAATGTAAATTTAGATTAAATATTAAGAAGAAAATTTTTACTGTGAGGGTGATGAGACATTGGCACAGGTTGCCCTGAGAAGATGTGGTTCTTCTATCCCTAGAAGTGCCAAAGGCCGGCTTGGATGGGGCTTTGAGCAACCTGGTCTAGTGGAAGTTGCCCCTGCCCATGGCAGAGGAGTTGGAATTGGATGATCTTCAAGGTCTTTTCTGAACCAGACCATTCTATGATTCTATGATTATCTGATGTCAGTTGTCTGAAATGCAGTGTCCTGTCCAGGCTAGTCACTGAAGCTCCCATTAAAGTGACGAGCTAAAAATAGATAAAAATAATTCCAGAGAGCTATTAATTTCATTCTGAAATTGATATTTGAAGTGCATGGGATGAACTGTTATTGGATGTGGCTGTTTCTTTAACTGATATATAGGGAGTTCAATGACCAGGTTAGAAGAAATACTGATCTTTTATATCCAAGGTGAGACAAGACCTGCTGAACAACACAAAGATGACCAGTGCTGAGGGTCAAACAATTAAAGCTATTCTCTCTATTTATTTGTCCTTCTTTATTCTGGAATTTATTGTGGGTTTTTTTTCTGTTAACATAGTGCATAATCCTGTGGCTACTAGACACATAAGTCTTTTGGAAAGTATTTCTTCTTAGTCTTCTATTTATTTACTGTTTGATTCTATTGGTTTATTGTTAGATTTTTTCCAAATGCAACTATTAAGCCAAATTTTATAATAAAGAGAAAAATAGCTATTGATACCATGATGTCACAATTCACTTCAGTAAATCCCATTATTGTTATGTACTGGGGAGGAATGCCTTTGACTACAGAACTGGTCTGTTCCCTTAGGACAAAGCTGACATTCTCTTCTTTATTTTCACATTGCTGACCGAAGTGTCTTCATTTGGCAGGTTGCACTAAAATTTAGCTGTCAAGTGCACATATGTATTCAGAGACTCAAATCTCGTAGTATATTTAGTGTTGTTTAATCTATTAATGATGGAAACCAGAACCTCTTTGCAAACTAGATTAGCTTGTGTCCAGGGGAAGATGTTCCTAACTCAAAGCTCTCATTTGCTTATCTTTCTGTGGATTTGTGTTTTGTTTTGTTTTGTTTGTTTGCTTCAGTAAGATAACTTGACCTATCATAAGGTTTTGATCCCTTCCAATTCACATGCAAACACAAGCTGAAAGAAGGAAAGGTCACTTTTGCCTCCTGAATTGTTATATTTTTAGTAGTTTTTATTATTATTATTAGAGGGTGAGTATATTGCTTGGTATGCAGATTCCCTCATGTTTTATGTTCTTTCAATTTTAGTGTGACAATTTGGAGTAGATTGTATGAGAAGGAGAAAAAAAGACCCTTAAAAGGTATACTTTCAAGAATGGCCCTAAAAATTCTAAAGTGTAATTCTGAATGAGATCATTACAGGTTATATTCAGTGATAGAATATAGTTATATTCAATTATATTCAGTTGACTGGTTATGTTCCTATTTATGCATGACAATAAAGGTTTCTGTATTCCAAAACATTAGGCTATTTTTTAGATTAATGAGGATAAAAGTATATTCTGCATATACCCCAAGTTGCTTTGAAATTGTTATTTTCCAGGTATTTACGCTGCAAATAACATAATAAGCCTCTTAATTGCCTTTACTTGTGCATATTTCAGAGCAACTTACAAGCAAGAATTTTATTATTTTGGGACAATCATGTTGTAATGTCATTCTGTGTAGCATCCAATATAACACTCTGAGGCATTAAAAGGTCAGGAGTGCTCTAGTTCTTCACAGAAGTTTAGGAGCTGGTAATGAATAGGTCAGCATTGGAAAAGTATATTGGGATGAATTACCATAACCAGGGGCTGTTTGGTATGCAGTAAGCTATAAAGGTTTCTGAATCTCAACAGATTCCCAGCAGATCTCCTCCTTTGTAATATAGGCAACCACCGTAAATATACTACTGTAAGAGATATACTATTATACCTTTTTGATAATGTCTTACAGAGTCAGTTCGTGAAGACAGAAAGAAAAGTTGTGAGAAAGTGCAGTGTATATTAAGGGATGCAAACTCAATCGTCCTGATTAGCAGAATTAGTAGTAATACTGCTAAGAGTATATTAAAAAAATACTATTGCATCCATCAAGTCAAGCTCTCAAAAATTATAATTTACTGCACTACTATAATTTTTGTCTTTTTACATGGATGACAATGGGCTTAGTTTATGTCATCTCAACTCCTTTTCCCAAAAGTCTTGCCTTTATCTATGCACAGGTTAGACAGTTCCCAGTTAACACAAGGATAAGCAACCAAAGATAACTATCAAATTGGCCTTGCTTTGAACAGGCAGTTAGAGTACACGACACCACAAGATACCTTTCAGTTTAAATTATTCTGTCATTCTTTACAGTACTTTTTCTCCATTCATATTGCTGATTATATATTCCTGGATTTTATTATAAATTAATAAAAACCCATTTAGAATAAAGAAGCTTTCTATGATGACATTACTCTTATTCAATTTTATCAAATGGGAGAATAAAAATTGAAACATCTCTGAGAGAAAACAGGAAATATGTAGGGGAAGGAAGGGAAACGATTCAAGTCACAGGGTTTTATCATACCTATCGTTTTAATTACACTGAACTTCAGTACACTTTTAAAAATAGCTGTGTAACCAGCTCCAATTTTAGAAGCTGATGGAACTGAATAGACTCAGGGTCCTCCTTTGCAAGACAGCAGCATGCCTTTAGAGATCTGTTACATTTCCAAATATTGTCTTCCATACAGTTAAGCAGTGGTTAGAGCTTCCGGTTCAGTATGCCAAGAAGCTCCATTTTCCTTCTTTCACTTTTTTTTCTGGAAGCTGAAACCCTAAATCACTATATTCCCCAAACTCAACCAAAGCAAACCTTAAGCTTTGATTTAAAATACATTTCATCTAGAGCAAAGAATCATCAGATTTATATTGCTAGGAGTCAAATGACAAATACTAAAAAGTGTTAAGTGAGAGAACTTGCTGATCAAGTCAGTTTCCAAGTCTACCTCCAACAAGTCTATCTCTTGAAGAATTCTTTGCAGTTTTTGGTACTAGCTCTTCTTATAAAAACTTGAAAATTTAGTTCAGAATTAACATCATGTATTTACATGACTGCATTATATACAAACACACACACAGGGTTCTGTCTGTTTTGGTTTTGTTTTTTATTTTATTATTTTTCAGAAAAATCTTCTTTCTAGTTATTATCAGAATCCCATTGCAAAAAGCCAGCTACCACTGGAATATAGTTTCTCAATGCTCTGTGAAGGCATATAATAATGGACAGGTAGCTTCTGAGAGCACTGTCCCATTGAAATGGCCTGTGCTGCATCAATGTCAAGATCAGGTTTCTGTGGAGCTGTTACCCCATATACTTTAACACTTGGATCTGGTCTCCTAACTTCAAACTAAAGGTTTGTAGCCTAAATGAAATTATTTAATTAATTTTTTACATATAATTCTGTTCAAAGTCCTCAAAGCAGTGAGATGGCACTCTTGCATTGGCTTTATTGATATTTTGTAGCAGGATGCTGAAGGTGTGGTTCATTATCTTCTTATGCTACCAAAGCATGTTGAATATTTCAGTATTGATGTCCTTCTAGGTTAGAGCTGGAGGACTCCTATGTGGAGGGAACCAAACGTAGTGCAGTCCTCATCCAGATTGTTTAACTCTAGAGGCTCTTTGAACAAATGGCTGAGTTTGTGTGTTTTTATGGAAAGAAGACCCTACCAGAAGCCGCCTACTATGTAGATAATCAGAGGACAAGGGATCCGCAACAAGATGCGGAAAACAGCAACTCATCTTTTAACATCTTGCAATTGAATAAATTTGTTCTAGAAATGTAAATAACCGTAACTTTGTGATCCTTGATGCATTACTGAGCTTTATTAATTACAGAAGAGTTTAAACCAAGGAACAAGAAAGTATTGTAGGGTTTTTACTGACTTAGCAAGGTCTCAGTTTCTTCCCCTACTACTTAAGAAATTATGTTTCTTTTATTGTGAAAAATTTTCTACAGTTGAAAGTATCACAGGAAGGTTACTTAATCCTTCTATAGTTCATCTCTCTAAAGACCAAATGAAATCACATATCTTAGTAAACAAAAAGAGACACAATTTTTAAAAGCAAACACATCCAAACAAAAACTAGAAAGACAGTCAAATCCTCTGGCTGTTGATACTGATGGCCTGCATCCATACTACTTTGGGTAATGATCTTAATGTCTCCTAGGAAAAACAAGGTTAGGTTTGGTCAATACTCAGGATACCTGCAAAGTAAATCCAAGTACCGCAACCCAGGGGGTCACCAATTCAGTAGTAAGAACTTTTCTTCTGTCTTCAGAATTTAATCACTACTGCAGGCATGGTCATAAGGGTCATTCCAGTCCTGGAAGTGCTGCTTTCTGAACTGTTATAAAGTTGCACCCCTGCCTACTTTAGGACATAGGCAAAGCATGTCACTTCCTAAAAAGCAGAGGCATTAACCTTACTAAGCTGTCCAAATTTCAAAGAGATATTAAATATTTCAGCCTGTTTTCACTCATTAAGTAAGTGTTCTCTTCACCTCTTTTCCAAGGCAGAGTTCTGCTGTTGTGCTGGTCTATTAGAAGCATGCACACTTAGTAACAGATATACTATGGGCATTGTCTGGTTTAAAGGTTCTTTTTTAATTAAAAACAAACATTTTGGTCACAGGACTGAAAATATATAATTAATGATATTTCAAGTGTACCGTAATTTTCACTGCAGAATTCTCTTTGTTCTTTTTCTCTATTTATATTTATTCTATTTATATTTTATCTATTTAAGTCCTTTGAAAATGCAAATGATTACTGTAGTACTCTCTTTGCATGCTCTCTGACTCGCTGTTTAATCTTCATTCTATGGTATTTCCTGTGTTTAAAGTCCTTTTGCTCTCCTAATACAGTGGGGACTTTTATTATATCTGTCTTCAGAAGTTGCTTCCTCTCTAAGAATCACCAATGGCAATACTTTGACTATCTCCACTGAACTCTTATGAAATTGGTTCCCCAAAACCCCAAAACACCTTTGACACACTTTCTTACACCAGGGCTCCAATTTTAAAATGCTAAGCAGCCTGCTTTGACTTCCTATTACACTAGCTAATTTAGGCACCAGAATTGCTAGGGTTTCCAAGTTCAAAGTAATAATGAACAATTTGTCCATCTCCACAAATTGGCAAAGTGGCCTGGTCCTAGATCAAGGGTCACAAATATGATGCTAAGCAAAGCCAAGAAAACTATCTAGTCAGAACTCACTGTTAGATGGTTATGGTTAAGGTATATGGTGTAAGAGGAATCTCAGACTTACTACATATTTTTGTTATTATGAGGACCACTACGGACATTAGATTTCTTTTGAATTAAACTTAACATCACTTAGTTGCATGCTGTGACTGCTGTGACTCTGTGGTTTCCTTATTGGGCATAGAAGAGCACTGTCCTCTTCTTGTTTCTTGTAGTGGTGGGGTTTTTTTGGGGGGGTTGTTTGTTTGTTTGTTTGTTTTTTCCTTTTTCTTTTCCACTTAGATTTTTCCAAGAGAAAGAATGCACAATGACAACAGAGCAAGTGTTTGTACCAAGTACTCAGGAGGAAATGTCATTGTGTTCATTTTTCTTTTCCAGTGGGACTCCCTGTCTAGTGACTAATACAAATCCTTTCATGTACTTACCAGCAGCTATGAAAAAGTTCTGTCTTTATGGACGAGTTTTTTAATATTGTTGAGATGGGAAAATAATAAACTGGAGAAGTTACTGTCATGATGTGATTTGCAGTCCAACAAAATATTTTATAAACCAAGAAAATATATATGGGAATAGTGAAGGCTGTGTCTACACTACAGAACTCTGTTTCCAAAAACAGTGACTTAGAGATACATTTTGGGTCATCGTGCTTTACCAGAAACACTCAGGAAACAGTATGATATTTGCATATATAAAAAGTAGCAGAATATCATCCCTCTGATAATTGAAAAATTAGTTCTAATTTCATCTTCTTTCTTTCTTTCTTTTTCTTTCTTTCTTCCTTCCTTCCTTCCTTTCTTTCTTTCTTTCTTCCTTCCTTCCTTTCTTTCTTTCAATTTAAAATATGCATATTTGGAGGTTGATCTCTCTGGCAGCTTTGGAAATTGGTTTGTGCTAGAGGCAGCACATCAGCAAGTGAAGGTACACTCTTTGTGGCATTGAAAACTGACTTTTTCTACTGTTTGGTTACTGTCGTTCTGTCATTCCATCTGGACCAAACTGACACACTGGATCCAGAAAATGTCTACTGTCAATTCTGGGGAAGTTTATTGGCAGAAAGTGGAAGTGGGTTCGCTTTCCTTTGTAACTTGGAGAAGATACCAGGTGCTATGGGCAGACCATACCTGACACATCTTCATCTGTTCCAAAAATTTCAGGTACCAACACATTTAAGGCCCACCCAAGTCCTGTCTGTCACATGCATTTTTTTGGCTCTTAGGACTCAAATTATTAAGTCTAAATTGAATCTCTTGCTTTCTGTGTTGTATTTTGATGAAGTTTTGATAAAGTTGCTAGAATAAACATCTGGAAAGGAAGCCTTAAACCCTATAACTCAGCAAAAGTGAGTTAAAAATATTGTGCAGACCTACACAGCTGCTTTTCTTCTTTGTGTTTGATGAGCAATCTGATTAAATCCATCTTTTCTTAAAAGGAAATATCGTAGAAACATAGAATCTTTAAGGTCAGAAAAGACCTCCAAATACCCAAGTCCAATCTTCAGTTGAATATGACCACAACAACTAAACCAAGTGACACATACACTCCTTTTTTGAACGCTTACAGGGATGGTGCCCCCATCACCTCCCTGGCCAGCCTGTTCCAATGCTTAACCACTTTTTCAGTGAAGATATTTTTACTAATAACCAACCTGAACCTCCCCTGGCACAACTTGAGGCCATCCACCCTTGTCCTATCACTAGCTGTGTGGGAGAAGAGGTCACATGTCACCTGAATAACATACTTTGAAGAATGGGTGTAGTATAGTGCAACTAGTAAAGGAAATTTGTGGGAGCTTCCCTTGAGTGTTATATCATACCCTAAGTACATGCAATATATCACACAAATTAATCTTGGCAAAAACCTGGAAGGTCCAGATTACTATTTTTAAATATGAAAAGGTATTATATGATAAAGTGTCAGGAGCTGTCTTTATAACTTTGAAAAACACTGAAAGCATTTCTCATAATTTTTTAAATATAATTTTCTTCCTCCTTTGGCTACTCAAAAAGAAAAAAAAGAAAAAAAAAACAAAAACAAAACCAAAAATTACTTGCATTTCTATAAAAAAATGTGTGGATAGATTTCCAGGTGCTTTTTATCAACTGAATTAAATGGAGCCATAATAATTTACACCATCCTAAGAATCTCATTTCCCTGAAGTCAGATTTGATAGTCAGGTGTTATGGTCATCTCATCACAGATTAGTTAAGGTTGGAAAAGAGCTCTGAGTTCAACCATTAACCCAGCACTGTCACATTCACCACTAAATCATGTCCCCAGGTGTCACATCCACATGCTTTTTGAACACTTCCAGGGATGGTGTTTCCATCACTTCCCTGAGCTCCTTGCACACCATATTCCACACCACAGAGAAGGTCTGCCAACAAAGAGCCAATTCTGAGAAGTAAAGACAGAGAAATAGGAAGGAAGAGAGGCACATATGAAGAAAAGAGGAAAAGAATCATAGAATCATAGAATCAACTGGGTTGGAAAAGACCTCTGAAATCATCAACTCCAACCCTTGATCCACTACCGCTGTGGTTACTAGACCATGGCACTAAGTGCCACATCCAGTCTCATCTTAAAAATCTCCAGGGATGCTGAATCCACCACCTCCCTGGGCAGCCCATTCCAATGTCTGATTACTCTCCCTGTAAAAAATTTCTTCCTAATATCCAACCTAAACCTCCCCTGGCAGAGCTTAAGACTGTGCCACCTTGTCTTACTGTTAGTTGCCTGGGAGAAGACACCACTGCCCACCTGGCTACAACCTCCTTTCAGGGAGTTGTAGAGAGTGATGAGGGCTCCTCTGAGCCTCCTCCAGACTAACAACTCCAGCTCCCTCAGTCTCTCCTCATAGGACTTGTGCTCCAGTCCCTTCACCAGCCTTGTTGCTCTTCTCTGGACCTGCTCCAGCCCCTCAATATCCTTCCTGAACTGAGGGGCCCAGAACTGGACACAGTACTCAAGGTGTAGCCTCACCAGAGCTGAGTACAGGGGAAGAATCACTGCCCTGGATCTGTTGGCCACACTGTTCCTGATCCAGGCCAGGATGCCATTGGCCTTCTTGGCCACCTGGGCACACTGCTGGCTCATGTTCAGCTTCCTGTCAATCCAAACTCCCAGGTCCTTTTCTGCCTGGCTAAGGAAGAGAGGAAGGGACCAGAAAGGAGCCTGAGTTTATTGGTATCCCACAGTAAATGATCAAAATACATATTGAAGTGTTAAAAATATTGAAATAGATTACGTTATCCTAAAAAATCTGAAGACCTAATAGAGGAAGTGTTAACACTTCATGTTTCCCCAACTTTCTAGCTCTAGAGAAAATTTTAGTTTCCTACTTAACATTTTCAAAATTGGTGTGAGGTCTCACAGTTTTTGAGCTAAAGTTTAACACTTTGGTTTTAGCCTGAATTTATAATAAAACTGCAGTGTAAATGCTCAATTATACAATGAATTGTAGAGCATAAGGTTGAGTGTAAATTACAGTATTTCACAATCAATAATTGACACAGGGAACCCTCCTATTTTTTGCATGACATAAAAATAACCAATTAAAAATGAAAAGACCTTTTAGTACTGTGATCCTGTTAAAGTTCCATCTTCTATTTTTCACTTGATTTTTTTTCATCTCTATTTTCCTTAACTCAATTTTTTATCTGAAAATACATACTTTCTATTAGGACATATTGCTGCTAAATGTGTTGATCACTTAAGTCATGAAGACAAAATTATTAAGAAGCCAGGAATTTTAGATTTTGGTTTGCACCTGTTATTTTTGCAGCCTACACTCCACCTGGGACTGGTGCTATTATTTTGTCTCTTGAAGTTGGGTTACACTGACACACTTTTAGAGGCTGGAGTAGGAGAAAGCTGGCAGTCTTTATGTCATTCTGATTTCTAAATCTACGAGATTTCATCTGCATTAAGAAAGTTTTCAGTACATTAGTCAAGAACAAGACAAGCATGGACAGTGTGAATTATGGCTCACAAGGTGGACTTCTAAGAAATCAGATATTAATTTCTCTATGAATATCCTTATCTCTTTAGCTTTGACTGGACATTCACATTTTGAATGGTGAAGGTTGGCTGAGATAAATCTCATTCAAAATATTTATCTTCACCAAGCCAAATCCTCAGATATGTATTATCCTGAAATAGCACCACTGAACTTAACTCAGCTTCCTTTGTCAAAGACATTTGAAAATCTTCCAGAATTTTAGAGAAAACATTAATTTTTTCTGAATATAGTCCTATTTCCTAAATATTAGACATCTCTGGATTATTATTGACTAACTGAGAGATTAGAAAATTTCCAAACTAGAATTCATCCTGCTCTTTGCAGAGAAAGCAAATCCAGATCCCGGTGCTCATAATCATCATAGGGAATGTGTCATTATCACAAGAGTTAAAGAAGTCAGCAGAAATAGAGTAACACAGAGTTAAGTGGCAGAACAGAAAAGCAGAATTTGGATTTTTTAATTTAAAACAGAAACCTCAAAACTGAGATCCTGTGATGTTTGAACAATGAAAACTTCACAACAGATCATGAAGAAGTTAGAGCCAGCACCTCCCAGTAGGAATGCTCCAGTAAAAAATCAATTTGTCCTATTTGCAAGAGTTCACCTTCTCATGGTGCTTAGGAGCTTGCTATTTTTCTCATCCACCAGGAACCCACAGGTAAACTGTTTTGTGTCACCCCTTTTGCAGTGCCAAGTACTCTCGGTGCTGTTTCATAACAAGCAGAACCTGACTAGAATACAAACATGGTATTTTTCGTGCTCTCCATGCAGTGTGGAAAATAACAACATGTTCCCCGAACAGATTGGCAGATAAATGGCACTGGAGCACTCTGTTGGCAATGTGTGTCTCTGTTAGGGCCCGAAACTCTTTGAGCAATTTCAGCTGTCAGGTTGCAGCAGATGAGCCAACCGTTATCCTGCTCAAACCCACAAGCCTGATTAGCACCTGCACTGTCACTCATATCTGCAAGGAGGTAACAAAGCTGTTCAACAGCTGTGTAGGTGAAAGTATACCCTGTGGTGTATCTCAGCATCCTGCTATTTTAGAGAGCAGCACTTAGAGAGCACAGCACAAATCTAATGAACTGCTTAGTGCTTCTGTCTGTGGCAATGACTTTCCGTGTCTATGAGAATTTCCAAGGTGTTTCTTCCCCATGGGATCACAAAATCACAGAATATGCTAAGTTGGAAGTGGCCCACAAAGATCATCAAGTCCAACCCTTAACCCTGTACAGGACCATCCCCAAGAGTCACACCATGTGCCTGAGAGTATTATCCAAATGCTTCTTGAACTCTGTCAGGCTTGGTGCTGTGACCACTTCTTTGGGGAGCCCACCTATCCTCTGGGTGAAGAACCTAAACCTCTCGACACAACTTCAGGTCTTTCTCTCAGGTCCTGTCACTGTCACCACAGAGAAGAGATCAGTGTCTACAGCTCCTCTTTCCCTCACAAGGAAGTTGTAGACTGCAATGAGGTCTCCCCTCAGTCTCCTCTTCTCCAGGTTGAATAGACCAAGTGACCTCAGCCTCTCCTCACACAGCTTCCCCCCAGGGTCCTTCACCATCTTCGTCGCCCTCCTTTGGATGCTCTCTAACAGCTTAATATCTTTCTTATATTGTGGTGCCCCAAACTGCACACAATATTCAAGGTGAGGCCGCACCAGTGTAGAGTAGAGTGGGGTGTAAAGACATAGAACAGGTTGTTTACTTATCTCTGAATGGGCTTGAAATGTGACATATACCTGACTTATGAACAGTACATCAGGTAAGACTAATTAGCACACATGCAATGGTCCAACGATATGGCATTTACCTTCTGAAAAAAGAGATTCACATCTGCATGTGGTAATACAATGAACTCTGTAGACACAGGAACTCAACTTCTTACAGCAAAGTATTGTGAGAAGTTAAGGAGTTTCATTGTTACAGCTACACAGAAAATCTGAAAATAAGAAACCTCAGTGGAGAGCTGTCATTGTAGCACCTTCTTTGGGTAATGTTCATCTCTCTTCACTACCTGAAGACAGGATTCAATTCACTTTACTAAGTTAGCTGCTTCAGAAAAATATTTAAGGTTTTGGTAAAATGAAATCTGTGCATAGACTTGAATATAGCCAAAGGAATTACGACATTGTGTATAACCATAAACATCCCAATTAACTATATTATAACAATTAGGTTGTATTGACTGGTTTGACATTTTTTCTAATAAAGTAGTTCACATATTTCATACAGAACTCTAGTCATGAAAATGGTGTACTGACACATTAGTAAAAGAATTTACAAAATGTATTAAAGATTTTTATTCTTTATAATATATTGGTAAAAGCCCAAATAATACGCATACACAAAAAATTATTCTCCATGAGATAGTACAATTTTTTCTTTGTTTTATGGGAAGCCAAAACTGCAGAAGGCAAAATAATTATTTTTATTTTAGCCAAGTTCCTAACATTAACTCTTACTTGTTTTCTTTTGTGGTGTTTTTAACTCTTCTATTATATTAATTTCTGGAATAGGTAACTCATAGTCCCTACATGTCAGAGAGAATTGTTCTTCATATCATTCTGGAAAACAGAAATAGCCTAGGAAATTTAACTATTTTGTTTATATATATATATACACACTGCAGTCCTCTTTAATTCAATATGGAATTTACTATCTTTGGACTCACACTAAGGAACACATAAATGCCTGATCAGAAACTTTGGATCCTAGAAATACTGAATTTAGGAAGAAATTATTAAATGACTTTCAGGTGAATAAGACTGTTCTCGCAAAGAATTATACTTCCAGAGTGGAAATGTTTTTAAGAGAAATCATCTGTGATTTTCTACACTGCAAAGGCATGAGTCTCATTTTCTCTGTAAACTTGTAAGCTGATGTAACTCAGTTACTATCAAGTCTTCCCTAATTTACTCAATGCTACATCAAATCACTCCATGTTTATTTTTATAGCATATTGGAAAACTATGCCAAGGTATTTCTGTTGTAATTCTGACACTATATGGAATAGTTTCCGAAGCAATATGTATGGTTGTAGTGCTCTAAGAAAATCTCATTAATGGTCTTTCTCATAGTAGTAAACTTAAATTGGCAAAGAATACTAATAGAAATTTGCATATAGCAAATGACATTTTTCCTATTACTTAGTAAATTGCAGAATGTGTCTGAAGCCAGACATAAGCAAAACACACTTTAATTGTCAATTTAAGTGGGATCACTGTGATATTGTTTTTAAAACCCAATGTAGACCCTTCTAATAGGATTCATAACAGCACAGACGTACCTTCTTATTTGAGATGAAATTTCCTGTGAACTGTTCCATTCCAAACAAAAGGTTTTTATTTAAGTTACCTGGTTGCTTGAATGATGGTAGAACAATAGGGAAGTCTAGAAAACTTATCTTCTAATGAGTGTTAGGATTTTCTATTTTTACAAACAATGTCTAGAGCAGTCATGTGCACTCTTTCAAACTGTGATTTTGTTCTTCACCATGTCATGCTGATATACAGAAACTACAGCCTTGCCATATCTAGCAGATTTTTATAGAGATTTTCATGAAGTCTATTGATGTTACAGAGATTCTTCTATGACATTGCCCATGTAGGCTTTAAATACAGTGCTTTGTAATTAGCACAAGATTCACTAAACCACATATTTGAGTGTATAGATCTTTGAGAAATTGTATTTTGAGTATAGAATCACAGAATCATAGACTTCTTTAGTTGTGAGAAGACCTTTAAGATCATCAAGTCCAGCTACTAATCCAACACTGCCAAGCCCACCATTAAACCATTCCCTCAAGTGCCACATCTACATGTCTTTTGAATACCTTCAGAGTTGGTGACTCCACCACTTCCATGGGTAGCCTTTCCAATGCTTAATAACCCTTTCCATGAAGAAATTTTCCCTAATATCTAATATAAACCTCCCCTGGTACAACTTCAGGCCAGTTCCTCTTGTCCAGACCAAACCCCACCCGGCTACAACCTCCTTTCAGGTAGTTAAAGAGAGTGATAAGGTAAACCCTCTGAGCCTTCTCTTGTTCAGAATAAGCAACCTCAGCTGCCTCAGCCCTCCTCACCAGACTTGTGCTCCAGACCCTTCCCAAGCTCTCCTGCCCTTCTCTGGACACACTCCAGCACCTCGAGGTCTTTCTTGTCATGAAGGCACCCAAAACTGAGCACAGAATTCGAGGTGTGTCCTCACCAGTGCCAAGCACAGGGGGACAATCACTGTCCTGGTCCTGCTGGCCACACTGTTGCTGATAGAGATCTAAATGCCCTTGGCCTTTTTGGCCACCTGGACACACTGCTGGCTCACATTCAGCTGCTGTTGACCAGAACCCCCAGGTCCTTTTCTGCTGGACAGTTTTCCAGCCACTCTTCCCCGAGCCTGGAGTACTGCCTGGGGTTGCTGTGACCCAAGAGCAGGACCTGGCTCTTCACCTTGTTAAACCTCATACAATCCAGCCTGTTCAGATCCCTCTGTAGAGCCTTCCCACCATCCAAGCAGATCAACACTCCCACACAGCTTAGTGTTATCTGCAATCATCAGATACTTCTGTGTAAAAAAAAATATTTGGAAATGAACAATTTTTTGAAACCCAGTCAGTAACAGTAACAATAATAACAATAATCATCATCAGCAGTAGCAGCTACAAACAGTCAAAGCAATGAACTACAGTGAAACATTCATGTCATGTGGTGTTTCAAAAGAATACATCACAACTTTTTCTTCAACTACACAACAGATCTACATCACCAAATGAAAACCGTCTCTCTCTCAGAAAGGCCTCTTAAGCTTTACTCCCACCACACAGCTCTTTACAAACTTAATAAAGAGTCCTTTGAATTAATTTCACATGAGAATACAGAGTTCAGGTCTCTTGCTAGTTCTTAATTAACCTTTTTGATCTCCCACGTTCTAGATTCTGTCTTAATATGTGAAACACTAAGAGAAGATCTTATGTTGAATAGAGAAGAGAAAAACAAACAGAAACAAAGTTTTTCAAAATGATTTTCAGTTAGATTAGTGTTCCTCAAAACCAAGTCCTTCAGAGTCAGGTTATTTACAGAAATATGGTATAAACAGACTAACAAACACAAAGCTCTCCCAGCATTTCAGACCAAGTTTTGTGGTTTGTTTTCTTTTTTAATCCTGAAGCCTCTGGAAATGTTTTATTATTTTTAAAAACTCAACATGGAATCAGAGATCTCTAAAGACCTGAGAAAAAGGAAAAGAATAAGAGCTCTATTAATAACTCCAGAGATTTGCTGGTCAGCTTTTTGAAATCAAGCTAGATTGCCAGTCTTGGAGAAATTGGGTGTTGAAGACAACTAGGTAAAAGATTACACACGCATTCAGCAGAGGTTTGAATGACTCCTTGTAGCTGACAATGCCAGCACTCTTCACCTGATCCAAGAGTAAAAAACCCCATACCTCTTTCTTAAATTTGGAATCTTCCAAGAGGAATTGCCTAGTTTCAGGCAAGGTGGCAATGTAGACAGAAAACATATCATGCTTTGTTACGTAAGGGCCATAAGCCCTGACCAGGTCAGTACTATACTTATAATTGAAACTTAGAGAGATCTTTCCATGAAGCAGGAGATATTGGCTTTCTCACAGTTACAGCTATCAGCCCTAAAAATTTCAAGATATTCAGTATCTAGTGCCTGTGTTACTGACTTATTATTTTTTAAAAGACTGAGTTTATAGCATTAAAAAGTACACAGAGCAATAAAATTGCTTTTCAGGTTGATTAAATACATCAGCAGAATAGATGTTCATTCCCTGGAGAACTAGTACAAACAGACTAAGACTAGATGAAAAGAAACAAAGAATTTAATAAATGTTATTTCAGGACAGGAGCTAATTTCCTAGAGGGACAAATCCCTTTCATACTATCTGTACATTCCCTTTGTATAGAAGCTTTTCATATCATTCATATAATGTTTTTCTTCTGTAAACTTTCACTGTCATAAAGAAGACCCAGAGAGAGACCTCTGAGTTTTCAAGTTTTTTCTTCTCTCTCTCTTTCTTTCTTCCAATTCGTGTCCAAACACTTTTGATTTAGCAGTTTTGGAGAAATTTATTGAGAAATTTATTAAGAAATTGTTCTGTTTTGAAGGGATGCTAAAAGCAGGTTAAGGATGTTTGCTCTAACAAGATAAAAGGACCCCAAGAAAATCTTTAAAAAATTAACATTTTGGGAAAAATATCACTTTTAAATTCAGAAGCCTCACACCTTTTAGAAAGGTTGGAATTTTGTAGCGAGATCAAATGGGAAGGTACTTGTCATTTTGCCTATGCTTAGCGCTGACATTTCTCCAAGACAGATGTTTTAAACAGACAAGGTGGGGGGGGGCAAAGCAGATGTTATCACTGGATGTAATGGAGCTGTAAGTCAAACTGGTAGAATGATGTCACCTCCTGCTTGCAGTTTCTCCTGGAAACTGTGCCCCAAAATGGCTGAATGTACTGTTGTCCCTACCATTTTGTAACTACATTTGAGGTTGCAAAACTAAACTTAGATACCGGATATTAACTTTGAAAGTAGCATGCAAGCTGCAGAGTGTGCAGCACATCACACAGAAGCACAGCATAGAGTATTTCACAAATGCTTCATTGGCTCTCAATTAAAAAGATTCAAACCCAATTCAGTGTGCCTCTTTTTATCTCCAAGGCTGAGGTACCAAGAATTCACCCATTCCTTTGTGAGCCATCTAGACAGATGGAAGACAGGGCACAACTTTGAATCAGAAATGGTTTAGTGGTGGAATACACAGAGTGTAACTCCTTATCACAGGAAAACACAGTCAGCCTCAGTCTGACAATTTTGGAGCAGAACACTCCTCCTCCTCCTCCACTTGAACAAATTATGCCACAATAATGAAGACTAGCTGTGTGACAAGGGAAGGGACATAATGGAGAGTGAGCGGAAAAGCAAATTGAAGAGAATGACTGAATTGAATAAAAGTACAATATAGTTCCCTTCTGTCAGTCTGTGTAGTTCTTCATTTTTGTTGTGGTGGTTTACCAACTTTTTCATGAAGGAGGTCATAAAGAAACTAGACCAGATACACACAGGTTTTCTGAAACCTTAATTCATAGCTGGACAAAAAAATCTCAAATGAGCAAGGATTTTTTCTTTCCTACACTACAAATGGAAGAGATTTTCAGTTCCTTGCTGATTCTAGGAGATCTTTGTACTGGAGATTACAAAATCTCATATCCTTATTTGCTAGTGAAATAGTAGCTTTTTTCAATGTAAAGATCCAATTAAACAAAGAGATTCTAGTGACTATCTATTTGACTCATAAAGAATTTTAGTTTGCTCAAGATAAGTTTATGATTGTTCAAATATATAGATAAAAATATCTTGCTGCGAATCTTAAGATATTATTGAAACAAAGCAGCAAAGAATAGTAATGCATTGAATATAATTATACTTCTAAATTGCATCTTGAATTATTGATGGAGTATTGACTCACATATCGTATCTCTAATAACAAATTCCTAGCATCTACACTTACAAGTTGATACACTTTACCTATGTATTAACAGAATAGTAGACAAAACTAGAAATTCAATCTTTTTATCATTCTTTTATTAAAATCCATTAGATTATTTTGCTATGTACAAGGCCAAACTTAAAGTTATTCAACATTAGTTTTGCCAAGTCACAGCACATAGAAAAGTTTACCAGACCATCCTCAACTTTAAAAAAAAAATAGTTTTGGCAATCTATATGAATTAAGAAAAATAATTTGGTTTGGTTTAGACCACAAGAGCAATAAGATTAGTGAAATGAACACAACACTAACCAATGGTGAGGCTTATATTTCTTTATCATAAAAACCACTAAAATGAATAAGAAATGTACCTGTTTTGTTTTGCTATGCTAGCAAGGAACTTAATTTTGTTTAATTTTATTGGCATATAAACAAAACAGAATCAAAATAATTGCTTCATTAACTTGTCCTGATCAGATCCTCATCTGAGCTTGCAGGGTTGTCAGCTGGGAATAACAGTAGAAAAGTCAACCATTCACTAAGAACCAAAAACAAAAACCTTGTAACATTGCAATGTTAAAACTTGCTTTTTGATTTATGAATTAATAAGATGACTCTGGAGTCAGAGAAAAATAATAAATATGTTCACACTATAAAGTACTGTGCAAATTACTTACAGACACCAAAGCATTCCAATTAATATACAGTTATGAAAATGTTTCTGAAGAATGTGCTTTCGTATCTCTACCTTTGCAAATATCCATAATTTTTGCATATACATACATACATATATATGTATATAACTTTATATGTATATAACTTTATATGTTTACCTTTTTTGAAAACTTTTGTTCTTAATGTGTTGTTCTTGTCAACACATTAGGAGAATTAATATTCTATATGGAAAAATTCTTATGAGACATTTACTTTGGAATTTACCAGTATGTTAACAAACAAATGTGTAACAAACCTTGCTCGATAAGCATGCATTTGGCTTCAGTCAAGAGTTTATCTGAAATCTAGTAGTTGTGTGTAGGTCCTTTCCAGCATACCACTACAGCTACTGGGTTTCTGTCTGCAAGATCAAAAGTGCAATAAGACCATGAAAGTCCTGGGAGCCACAGACTGAAGGAAATATTTGTTTTCTCTGCTTTATAACTTTCCTTCTTTGCATAGCACCAGTGAAACGACGAGTGGTCTTCTGACAACTCCACAAGAGCCTGATCAGTTTTATTTTTCCTTTTTTTCTTGTGGGTTGAAATGAAATTAGTGAGATTCAGGACAAGTCAGCTTGCAGCTGCTGGGCTTTTGAGGTCCACAGCCATGATGTAATGTATTAGAGCACAAGCAAAGATTATGGGGATTACCTGCCCTTTCAGAAAAACCACAATTTCTTGTGGTTAATACCAAAATAAAGTAAAACATCGGTTATATGACAGTTTTCAACTTTTCAGTCTACTTGATGAAAAATGGGCTAAAAGATATTTCCAAAGATAAAATGACTTACAGAAGGAAATTAGCCTTCCTAGTTACTATGAATTCAAGTGGTTTACTGCCTGCATCTCCAGCACTAAACTATACACTGCTGTCCTATTCAATGGAGAGGCAGACAAAGCACACAGACTAAATATTTTTATACAAATAGCAAAACCTGTCATCGTCCCCAGGTTCATTTTACATATATGTTGCTTTATTAGGCACAAGCCTAGATCCCTGTTTCTCCTCCAGTTGTAGATTTTCCCCTTGGATCTCTTATCCATAATGTCAGAAAAAGCATCCATCATTGATCCTGAGCTTAACTCAGTTGGTTAGATCATGGTGTTAAAAATGCCAGGGTTGTGGGTTTGATCCCTGCATGGGCTATTCACTTAAGAGTTGGACTTGATAATATTTGTGGGTCCCTTCCAACTCAGAATATTCTGTGATCTCAAAAAATGTAAGGTAGGAAAGCCAACTAACATAACATAAATCTTTGTAAAATACTTCATTCATATAAGTGCATGCATGAACACACACAGAGGGTTTGACCAAACTGTGTGTAATACTTTGCTTCAAGACCTAACAGATGCCTGTATAACTCCTCTTTTCTGATCCTCAGGGCTATCTGAGCACTGTGTTACTCCTTCTGAAGTTAAAGTCCTTTCTTACACTCAGGTTCGCAGTAGTTCTACTTTTCTATAAAAATCCATATAAACAGATACGGATGATGGCAATAGTATGGGAAAAATACTTGATTGACTTTTTTTAGCAGTTTTAAGTCCTCTGCAGTATGTTACCATTTAACCTGATGTTATTATAAGAACTGATTTAACCTGGTACCAATTCTGGCTTGTTCAGTAGCAAAGAAATAGGAATTAATTATTCTTACATTTTTATGAGTGTTTGTACCCAAAAGCTGGAATCTAACTCAGTATGCCTTTCAGATAACTAAAAAAAAGTTGTTCCTTCTTATTTTGAGAGTGAAGCAAATATTTGATAGTAATGTTTGAAACATATAAATTACAATTGCACTTAGTTTAAAGAAAATAAACCAGTAAAACAATAAAATATTGAGAGCTGTCCAAGACATTTCCAAAGATGGGTGTCTTGCAGTTAAATTTCTCCAGTGACCTTCTACAGTAAAGCTCCATGCTACATAAATTAGAAGAAATCACTTGAATATAAAGACCAATAGTGTGATATACTGTAACTAGAGAAATTATTTGTAAAGGGAGACATCTGGAAAAAAGTCTCCTGCATGTTTTCCTATAAATAATGGAGAAATTTTTCATTGTGAAGACAAATAAAGACTTGCACTCTTAGAGACAGTTCTCGGACCTATGACCTCATTCAAACTCTTCATTTTGTAATAATAAATTGATTTTCAATTGGAAATGAACAGTGTTCATTCACCTACATTTAATCAATGTGACAAAATCATAAAACTGAGAAGGTTCTTCTGGGGTTTAAAGTAAATAATCTGTTTTATAGCTTTTGAGGCTATCCACAGAAACTTATTCCCATAACTACCGTAATTTTACACATCTCTATAATGTTGGAGTGGGAGAGTTTTCCAAGTTATTCACTACTGTACCAATTTGTGTCGCTTTTCACTGCTTTCACTGTGGTTTCTATATTTTAGAAGTTAAATTCTTGACAACAGAATTAAATGAAAAGGAAGAGTTTCAAAAATCCTGGATTGGAGAAACGGATTCCAATATATTTATTGCTGACTACTGAAATCAAGTGAATTTGAACCCCATACCCAAAAATAAAAAAGTTAGATCCTTCCTGAGCTATTATTCTGATAGGGAATGTGTGGGGGGAAATAATTCTTTTATAAATACTTTTTATTTTGTTGTTGGCTTCTCTACCAAGAGGAGGCTAATATTTTGTTAGGATTGTAAATATCATGGCAGAGTCCCTTAAACGAAAGTCCATTCCTCTGGATCTGGGCACAAATAATTATTCCTCCAGGCATAGAAAAATTAATAATCCAAAATGCTCCATGTAATTCTAAACCAGAAAAGAAAATTAAATCTTGTCTATAGAAAAAAATAACAGGAGTCATCAGAGTTTGAAGTTAATAAAACAGAGAAGTTCAAATTAATTGTATCAAATTAATTGACTGGTTACCCCTAGTTATCTCAGTTTAAAATTTGATAAGATACAAACACAAGGCAGTTTCTGCCTTGATGTTGCTAGTCTGGGTCAGTTTCACACCTTCCATGTAGATTTAATTTTAGTGAGCAAAAATTGCTTCTGTCCCCAGAAACATTCTGCAGCGTAATATGTATTTCAAGACAAAAATAACTTTCCCTAAAAAATCACCCACCTAGGTTGTGGATGGAGAAAGGCACAGAAGATTATTACTGCTGAGACTGTGGCTATTTCTCTACATGGACAGATATGAACCTAGAAAGCAGCTGCTGGATGCCCTTGGTTTTATGCAAATACCCCCAGCGATAGCGGATTGTGCAGCAGATCCTTGGCCAAGGCACAAAGATGTACTGCAGATGCCCTGCTCTTCTATCATGCTGACATCTTAAGCACCAAGCAGAGAAAAAGAGAATGTGGCTTGTAAACAAATGACTTTTTCACTTATTATCTGGAGGGGGAAAAAAAAGTAATAGATGAGAGAAAGAAATATTCAGTAGTATTCTGGGGTAAGCTGTGGCTGCCATGCAAGGCTTGGCTGGCTGATGTGGACTGAGATACAAAGCAAGAGTGTACTTCTTAGCTTATTGTTGTTTCCCTCATGCTGTTTTTAGTTTAAATACAATACTGAGGAAAGAGAGGAACAGAGTATTGAGTACAACCTGAGTCCTGACTTGCCAAGAGGATAGTGATACCCTTTTCTGAGGATTAGTTCTGGTTAAGGGAATGATAAGATATGGTGATTAGTGCTCACTGCTCTGCTTGGAGGGTGTTTCATGGTGCTCTCATTGCCAGGGATGGCAGTGGTATCTCAGAGGGTAGTTGGGTATGTTTAAAGTTCATCAAACTGGGCACAAGTGGAGGGTTAGCACTGCACCTATCTGAACACACAAAAATACCCCTTATAAGCCCAAGCAGATTGTCTGTTCAGAAACAGGCTTTGGGCACTCAGAAGCACCTTCAATCAATGCTTTTCCTTCAGGCCCTCACTTATTTTCCAGTATGCACATCCAAATGCTGTTATTTCACACACACCATCTCTGCTCTTAAATTGTTGATTCTTTCAGGTAGAGATTTATACTCATACAGCAGAGCTGTGTCAGCCCTTGTGTGCTGTCCCTAAGATGGCTTTGAAACATATATGTGTGCTCTTAATCTCCAAAAAAGAAAAATATTCTTTACAAAGTTCTCAAGCTCTCTAAGAGAGCAGTACTTTCAAGCACTACTAAAGTTCACGTGGACGTGGGCCAAGCCACGTGAACCACTTCATTGCTTTGTGCATTATGCAAAAGGACCAAATTACATCAGCAAAAGATATTACCCAAAAACTTAATTCAGGCAAATGTTGCTTATGGGGTAGGGGATTGCTCCTGCCTCAGCCTTCCATATGATGGCTCCACTGTTGTGAAAATTCAAAAGCGCTATGAAACAACACCAAATACGAGATATTTACTGGCACTTATGCAGGAAGAACTGCTGTCCTTGTAATCAAAGAAGCTTACTAAGTTCAAACACCCATTTATCGTGCCATTAACTTTGTACCCAATTTCATAAAGACAAAAACAGCCTTGTGAGTGGAACTCACTGCTGAATTAAAGCTCAAATGGCTGTCCATTGTTCCTTTGCTACAGTACACAGGTTCCTGGTGACATTCAGCTAATGAATTTTCTTGATGATTAACTACCCATTCTATGTGGTCATTGTAATGGAAACATATTAGCTCCTGTTACAAGTGAGGTGGATGTGTCATTACTACAACAAGTGAGCTAGTTTTGATTTTTTCCTTCCTCTCCTCCTCTTCCTCCTCCTCTTCTCCCTTTGCCTCCTCCTCCTCCTTTTTCTTTCACAAAGTCAGAGCAAAGCAAAGCTTAGAAAAATATCATCAAAATTCAACAACGTGCTGAAAAGAAAATACTGCTCTGCTGAGCAATAAAATGCATTTAGATACAGCTTTTTCATTAACTGTTGAATTAGAAGAAAACTGAAATGCAGACAGGGTATAAACTAGCTCCTATTGGAATTTTTACATTTATCTTCATTATAATTGTAATTACACACAGTATGATCCAGGAGTGAAAAAAATATAATAAAAAAGACCATGTAGACATTGTAAATGTATTTCTCTGAGAGCAGATCTTATAATTAACTGTGAATATTCTTTTCTTTTGCCCATTTTCATTATAGTTCACGTTCTGAGAGTGCTTTACTGTTGCTTAAGCTGCACTGACACCTTGTGGCATTGAAATATAAGGATCCTAAAAATAAAATGTTAAATCTTCATAGGATATGAATTACCTTGTTTGCCTTCATACAAATGCTGCTCTCTTTAACTCTGGAGATGGTTAGTGTTGACTTCCTTGCTTGCAATCAGAGCTGGAGTCAGTCTGACAAAATCTACCTAAAATTTTCAGATGTCATGACAGAAACGTAGAATGGTTTGATTTGGAAGGGACATTAAAGGTCATCTAGAGTAACATTTTTGTCCTATAAAACTGGATGTGTGTGAAGACTGTTGACTAAAAAGCCCATGTGTGCAAACATGGACATTCAGACCCTCTCTTGCACATATGCACCAATACACAATACCATTAATTTCCAAGCTGGTGTTTTATCACCTTGGTAACAGCAAATCATTCAGAAAAACTTCAAGTCTTTTCATCCCTGAAAATGAAGACAAGATACAGGCAGAAATCACCAGCTGAATAAAGATCTCCTAGTGGAAATCCATGGACAGAATAGAGAATTCAGCAGCAAATTAGGCTCCAGTTAACTCCAAAGAAATATATTTTTCATCTTATCAAAGGGAAAGGAAATAGTTTGTGATGATCCATTGGAGGTGAAGCAAAAGCAAGCTACTAATATGTATAAAAAAGATTTCAAGGGGAGGTAGCTGCAGTGCTTTCTTTGTCTGTCATTGTATTATTCCCCTGCTGAATGCTCCTAAATCCTGTGAGTATTACCAGAGGTTTTATGCTCATACCAAAGGAAACCACATCTCCCTAGGAAATCAAAAGAAAATAGGCGTACACTTAAACTCTGCAGATGAAGCAGAATTTCCATCACATTCCTGTTTGTGATATCCACTGCTGCTGCAGCACCTAAAAACCTCTTATAATACCTTATTTAGCTGCACAAGAACCTGTAGAGATATAGAAATATTATTATATTTATTTTACAGAATTGAATCAGAGGAAAATTAAGTAGGTTGTCTAACAGGAGAGAAAAAGGATGTGAAGTGAGGAATTTAAATGAAAGCATCAAATAAAAGTCTCTGAATTAGCTGGAAAACTGGTGTCCAGTTCATTTGTTTCATCCCATTTTTTCTTCATATAAGCTGTCTAATCATAGAATCATAGAATCAGCTGGGTTGGAAAAGACCTCTGAGATCATCAACTCCGACCCTTGATCCAACACTGCTGTGGTTACTAGACCATGGCACTAAGTGCCACATCCAGTCTCATCTTAAAAACCTCCAGGGACGCTGAATCCACCACTTCCCTGGGCAGCCCATTCCAATGTCTGATTACTCTCTCCCTAAAAAAATTTCTTCCTAATATCCAACCTAAACCTCCCCTGGCAGAGCTTAAGACTGTGCCACCTTGTCCTACTGCTGGTTGCCTTGGAGAAGAAACCAACCCCCACCTGCCCACAACCTCCTTTCAGGGAGTTGTAGAGAGTGATGAGGTCTCCTCCGACCCTCCCCTTCTCCAGACTAAACAACTCCAGCTCCCTCAGTCTCTCCTCATAGGACTTGTGCTCCAGTCCCTTCACCAGCCTTGTTGCTCTTCTCTGGACCTGCTCCAGCCCCTCAATATCCTTCCTGAACTGAGGGGCCCAGAACTGGACACAGTACTCAAGGTGTAGCCTCACCAGAGCTGAGTACAGGGGAAGAATCACTGCCCTGGACCTGTTGGCCACACTGTTCCTGATCCAGGCCAGGATGCCATTGGCCTTCTTGGCCACCTGGGCACACTGTTGGCTCATGTTCAGCTTCCTGTCAATCCAAACTCCCAGGTCCCTTTCTGCCTGGCTGCTCTCCAGCTACTCTGTTCCCAGCCTGTAGCGCTGCATGGGGTTGTTGTGGTCAAAGTGGAGGACTTGGCACTTGGCCTTGTTGAACCTCATCCCTTTGAAATCAGACTATCTCTCCAGCTTGTCTAGGTCTCTCTGAAGAGCCCTTCTGCCTTCCAGAAGATCCACATTCCCTCCTAACTTGGTGTTATCTGCAAATTTGATAATGGTACACTCAATCCCCTAATCCAGATCATCAATAAAGATATTAAATAGAACTGGACCCAACACTGATCCCTGGGGGACACCACTAGTGATCAGCCGCCAACTGGATGCAGCCCCATTCACCACCACTCTCTGGGCCCGGCCCTCCAGCCGGTTCCTAACCCAGCACAGAGGGCCCCTGTCCAAGCACTGGGCTGCCAGCTTTTTCAGGAGAATGCCATGGGAGACTGTTAAAGGCTTTGCTGAAGTCCGGATAGACCACATCCACAGCATTCCCCTCATCCACCAGGTGGGTCGCCTGATCATAAAAGGAGATCAAGTTGGTCAGACAGGACCTACCTTTCCTAAACCCTGCTGGCTGGGTCTGATCCCTTGTCCATCCTGTAGGTGTTTTGTGATTGCACTTTGGATGATCTGTTCCATAACCTTGCCAGGCACTGAGGTCAGGCTGACAGGTCTGTAGTTTCATGGATCTTCCTTTCAGCCCTTCTTGTGGATGGGCATTACATTCGCTACTTTCCAATCATCTGGGACCTCCCCAGTGAGCCAGGACTGTTGGTAAAGGATGGAGAGTAGCTTGGTGAGCTCTTCCGTCAGCTCCCTCATCACCCTTGGGTGGATCCCATCTGGTCCCATAGACTTGTGAGGATCCAAGTGGCTCAGCAGGTCACTAACGGTTTCCTCCTGGTTTACAGGGGGGCTATTTGGATTCCTGTCTCTGTCTACAAGCTCCAGAAGCCAGTTGTCCTGAGGACAACTTGTCTTACTGTTGGAAACTGAGGCAAAGAAGGTGTTAAGTACCTCAGCCTTTTCCTCATCTCTGGTGACCATGTTCTCCCCATGTCCAACAAAGAAAGGAAGTTTTCCTTGCCCCTCCTTTTGCTATTGATGTATTTGTAGAGGCACTTCTTGTCATCCCTACCAGAAGTGGCTAGATTGAGTTCAAAGTGTACCTTTGCCTCTCTGATTTTCTTTCTACATGACCTAACTCTATTCCTAAATTCTTCATGAGTAGCCAGCCCTTTTTTCCATAGTCGGTAAGCTCTCTTTTTACCCCGATTTCCTTTAAAATCTCCCTGTTCAGCCAGGCTGGCCGTCTTCCCCACCAGCTCACCTTTCTGTACACTGGGACAGCCTGCTCCTTTGCTTTCAAGACTTCCTTCTTGAAGCATGTCCATCCCTCCTGGACCCCTTTGTTTTCAAGGGCTATTTCCCAAGGTACCCTCTGAACCAGTCTTTTGAGTAGGCTGGAATCTCTCCTGCAGAAGTCCAGGGTAAAAGTTTTATTGATGGCCCTCTTTGCATAGAGTATTGAAAACTCTATTATTTCATGATCACTGTGCCCCAGACAGCCTCCGACCACCACATCTCCCACCAGTCCCTCTCTGTTTGTGAACAGCAGGTCTAGCAGGGCCCCACACTTGGTAGGCTCATTTACAAGCTGCAACAGGAAATTATCCTCTATACACTCTAGGAATCTCTTAGACTGCCTCTTCTCTCCTGTGTTGAGTTTCCAACAGACATCCAGCAGGTTAAAGTCACTCATGAGAACAAGGGCTGGCAATTTTGAGACATCCACCAGTTGCTTGTAGAATAATTCATCACCCTCCTCATCCTGGTTTGAGACCCCTAAAATCCAATTCCCGAGTCCAAGTCCCCCTCCCACATCTCACCCCAGTGTGAGATGCGTTTTCCAGACACAACACAAGATTCAATATGGGGGGAAGGGAATTATATTACAATCACTACACAAATAAATAGTATAATACAGTATATACATAATCTTAACTATCTCTCCTATGATAAATCAGTACTTACAATGGATCAGTCTCTTCTCCCTCCAATAAAAGTCCAAAATAAAAGGGAAGAAGGAAAAGATCCTTTCCACTCTCAGAGCAGCAGCCTCTCTTCTTCCACGCAGCAGCTGTAACTGGATTGTTGTAGCTGTATCTCTTTTCAATACACACAAGGTGGTCTCCTTTCACCCCTCTCGGCCCTTTAACTCCAAGCGAAGGTCTTACCCGTGGACTGCCAGCAGGGACAAAACTCGCTTCACCACGGGCATGTCACAAAGTGCAGGGGTATCTTTGTGGAAGTGCCTTCCTCAGGGGATTTACCTCTGAGTCAGAACGTCTCGGGCAGCTTTCAGTTGAAAGTCTTTGCCTCAAGAGTTCTACCAGAGCTCCTGTGCTCTGTCTCAAAACTGCCAGCCTGGCAGCAGCAGCGGGGGTGCCAAGGTCACCCCGTCTGCATTCTGTCTGGCCATCCCGGTCCAGCTCCAGGACATCTTTGAGCTTTTCTGCTCCTCTCTCTCCGGTACTGCATGTTGCATTTTAGGACTTCCATCCAGTAGGAGTCCACCACCCCCACTTAGGAGGGGTCTCAAAAGGGTTTTGGGGGGTCTGGTTCAGTTCTTACCCCAAAACTCTGTGTAGAGCTTAGTCCTGCTCTGTCTCTCTCTTCATTAGACATCTCTGTGTTTTCTTGCTTGGTTGCAAGCCACCTCTGTTGCTTTTCTTATCTCTTGGCTTTCAGCCATAGTCTCTCCGCTCACTGCTGTCTCTGTCACCGTTCCTGCTGCTGCTCACAGTGGAGAAACTTCCCCTAGCTCTTAGCTACAGATACCTGGCCCAGTCTAACACTGTTCCAAGTTTCTGCAGCCCCCCAGCCAGGGGCTGGGGGCGCCTAGCCCCCAATGGGGCTCCGGGCCCCTCTCTGTCTCCTTGTGGTCTCAGAACATGACCACTCTTCTTCAACAACTACAACATCCTTCTTTTCCGGTCTAGGTGATATGTTTAAATTTTGCAGGAGCACTGATTAGATCAACCCCAAGGGATACCGCCCCCTTGGAGGTTACCATTTTTTTAACTCCAGGAGGAAAGAACACTTTTTTTTCCCCATCACAATGGTCTATAACAGACTTCCACCAGGATATCAGCCTTGTTGGTCTTCCCCTTGATTCTGATCCACAGGCACTCAACCTTATCATTACTGACTTCAAGTTCTACAGAGTCAAGAGACTCTCATATAAAGCCACCCCTCCACCTCTCCTACCTTGCCCGTCCCTTCTGAAGAGCTTGTAGCCACCCATGGCAGCACTCCAGTCATGTGAGTCATCTCACCACATTTCCATGATGGCAACTACCTCACAGCTTTCCTGCAGCACGATGGCTTCCAGTTCCTCTTGTTTGTTACCCATACTGCGTGCATTGGTGTACATGCACTTCAGTTGAGCTGCTGATATCACTTCTAACTCGGGCTTTCCACTCTTAGTCTCATCTCTGGAAAACCTGGTTTCAACTCCTTCCCCCTTCAAACTTAGTTTAAAGTCCTCTTGATCAGCGCTGACAACTTACAGGCTAGAGTCCTGATACATCTGATCATAGAATCACAGAACCATAGAATGGTTTGGGTGGGAAAGGACCTTAAACCTCAGCCAGTTCCAAGCCCCCTGCCACTCTTTCCACTAGGCTAGGTTGCTAAAAGCCCCATCCAACCTAGCCTTGAACAATTCTAGAGATGGGGGAGTATTGAAATGTCATGTTCTGTGGTGTTTGCACAGATGCTGAAAAATGGAATATTACGGAATTCCCACTGGGAGACTAAGGAGGAAAAAAAGTAGTACAGACTGACTAAAGTAAAACAAAATTTTACTTTAGTCCGATTTCTGAAAGCATTTGGCTTTGGGGAAAGGTCTTTTTTAGAAAACATATTCTGGTTTTTACTTACAGTTTTGCTTGCATCAACTGTGTCTGAACTTTGGTGTGAGGCTTCTATAAGTGTTTCAGAAAACCTGTTTTATTTTCATATGTACTTTCAGAAAGACAATAATGATGACTAATGGACTTTATCAAACCAGGGGACTGAAATTTTAGCAGTCACATCCATGATGTCAAATACTGATTGTTTGTGCATGGGTCTTTTCCTATCCTGAACATATAATATACCTCTACAGCTAAGAAAAGAAAATTTAGAGTAGTCCAGTTAGTTTCTTGATTTTTGCCATGCTCAGTTTTTAGGTTTAATTGGTTTTTTTGCTTCCGTACTCCAGGCAGAGCTGGCAGTAAAGGCGTGCCTGAGGGACACCTTTAAGAAACCTGTGGTACTTAATTCAGGATGAGGAATTTTCTAGTACAGTTAACCCAAGCAGTTGACAAAGTGTATCTATTATTGCACAAGAATATGGCATCATTGGAATATGTCTTATAAAACAAGACGTTCTATTAAGTAAAAATCCTCTGGGCTACTAAGGTTTCCTTTCCCAAAAATGAAATCATCGTGCTTCTATTAAAAACTTGGACAATATTTCAACAATGAAATAAAAAAATTAATAATCTTTGTATATTGGTGTGTTGATTTACAGAAGTCTGACACTCCAAGAATCTTCTTGCAAGACACGATTATATTACGTCTTGATTTCTCCTCTAATATTTTAATTCCTTTCTGCCATTAAATGTTATTTTGCTCTATTTTTTTTTTACTTCCAATATCTTCCACTTAAGCAGCTAATAATTAGGAACAATGAGATAAAGTTCCACTATACCATCTGTTTTACCATATTTAACCATGGCAAAATACAAATTTAAGGTAATAACCAAAAAACATTAGTACTTTGACCACCCTCATATATTTAAATGTTTGCCTTGACAAACGCAAAGTCCATCATGTGTGAGAGTTTAAAACCCACCATTCTGCAATATTTCGGGATTGACTTGTGCCCTGGCAGCAAAGTGCAGCAGCATGCTGTAGGAGCGGCTGGATGGACAACACCAGCCACCTGAATGATAAAAGAAGAAAAAGAATATACTAAAGCAAAAATATTGTGGTCCTGAGCAAGCCAGAGCTAAGATTAGTGTGTGTGTGAAAAGAATCACAAGGTCAAGCTGGAAAGCCGCTTGAAGCATGATTGTTCTCTGTAGCTGGAAGCAGTCACATGGGTGGGTGTGGTATGTGGAGAGATAAGGAAATATCTGGCAGGCTGGAGAGCTCTGACCCGGTGTAGGTAGAGAGTCTCTATATAGGTATGGAGTAAAAAAGTTACAAGAGAGTTCTTCCTGGACAAAAGTCTGTCCCACTTGAATTCATTCACTGCAAACGGTGCGGAGTGAGGGACCTTTGCCACAGCATCCTGGGCTTCAAGAGCAGGAGAAGATCCAGAAGACCCAGGGAAGGAATTATCCCCCTATAATTCATACTTGTGACACCACATGAAGACAATGCACACACTTTTTGGCACTCTAGTGAAGGAACAACACCAAAAAATTAGAGTGAGTTCATTCAAGGACCGCCAAAATTATGGGGTTGGGGTACTTGCGTTCATGTGGAGATACCATAGAGGGTGGGCTTGTTTAGCCCGGGGAAGGGAGGGCTTTTGAGGGCACCTTAAAACAACACCTCTTAAAGTGTTCTAGAAAAGCCAAAATATTGGAAAGAATCACTGATGATTTGGGTAATTTTCAGCAAAGTAACTACACATTACCAGCAAAAATTTTGTTGCAAATAACAAGTTTTCAAATAGGTGGGTTTCTCCAGAACATAATGCCTTCTTATGGTCACTTAAATTACTGATACGTTTAGGAAGCGTAAGGTGATAAAGGAGGTTTGGGACTGATTTTTTCATTAATGACATATTTCCATAAATTATGTATTCCAATAACTATCCTAAGGAATTATAAAAATCAGAGAAAATTCATTCATTTTGGACCTCACCTATCTCTTTTTTGCAGAAATACAGATGTAATCAGGCTATAAAAGCAGAGTTGGTAAACTAAGTACAAAGCTATTCATGCAGAAGAGATTTCAAGGGACAATGATTTATTTATAGTTAGAGATTTCTAATTATACCCCTTTTGCAAGAAAAGAGATGCCAAAAACCCAGAAGGAAGCTTGATTTTGCATTGCAAAGCAACCCAAACCAACATACTAAAGTTCAGTTTGGGTCTTGGAAGCCTGCATTCTTCAATATGTTTGATGTAGGTCCTTGGGAAAGTGAAAATCTGTGTTGAGGGGAAGCCTCATCTATTTTAGACTACTATGGAGATCTGAAATCAGTGGGATATTTTTTTAATCCTTCTTTTTTTCACGCTCAGTAAAATTTTTACATATTTCTGAGTTTCACTACGAACAGTTTTGGAATGTACTTATTTCACATTACATTGGGTAATTAGTAGAGATACCACTGCTCTGAGCAGACCGACTTCGCTTTTGTACTAATTCAACATAATCCTTTATTTGCACCACTGCCTCTCACAGCAACTCAGCTCCTAAGAGTTATTTAAACTGCCTGTGGTTCAGCATGCCCATGAATCCACCATAATATGACATTCTATTTCAAAGTAAGAGTTAAAATCAGGTTATTAAATACACAATATGATGTATTTGCCATGTACCTTTACTCAATTTTAACAACATCAATGGTATGAATGTTTCTGTTTGTTACTACTAAAGAACTTTAAGTTGTATAATAAGGATGTATTTAGAAATGTAATGAAAGTCAGTATAAGGTCATAACAAACTGAAGGCATACACATTTTGCTTTTAATTTACTGTAATTAATATATTTCAGGTTTACAGTTAAAACAGCAGGGGAAACTAATTATTTATGTAAAAATTTTTGTGTTGGGAATACAAATATTGGTGACTTTTAGAAATGTAGTTTTAATATTTTTGCACTTTTTCCCAAGCATTGATTTTGTTTTCATTCCATTCAATCAAAAACTGCTTTACTTCAAAAAGAAGGCCACAGGCATTGGCACTTGTGTTTTAGTTACTGCTTCAAAAACAAAGATTCGAACTTAGAGGGATCTGATATCCTGAAGAAACATTTCAAACAGTTACAGCAGTGTGTCCATGAGGAGACTATATAGAAAAAACTTTTCCAAAATTTTTCATTTTAACAGTTTGCCACAGTCCAGCTTGATGCACCACTGCCAATTGGTTCTATGAAAGTGTCCTTCAGCATATTTGAATAAAACAGTTTTTTAATGACTGAGAAAATTTAAATTTGAGAAGATAATGATTCAAAAGCAAAAGTGGTTGCAAAAAATATTCAGAAAAATGTAGACGTTTACTGTAGTGATTCTCAAAATTTGTCTAATCATAATGGACACGTCACTTCCATCAGATTCAAAGACAACTTCTTTGAAGTTGAAAGGAATTTGAACTTGGTTAAAATAGACTATTTTTGCAGGCATGCATGTTTCATGTCTATTGAGATGTCTTACAGACAGAAGTGCAATTTCATCTGCTTGTTTGTCCATTAAAAGGGATATTTTCCTTTGAGAGTAATGTTACTAAAATTAGTGTTCTGTATTAGAAAATGTTTTTAAGCGATACTACAAAACCCCAGAACCTTTACAGTGACTTTACATAGCATCAATTTTTTGTTTATTTCATCTTATCTTTTGCAAATACAAAATGCAATGGATGGGTAGGTTGTTTTGAGACTGGTTGATAGTACAGAATCTTTTGGCTGCTGAGGATTTTGGAAGGATTTTTTCTTTGTTTTGGATTTTTGGTGGGTCTTGGTTGTTGATGGGGTTTTTTTTGAGATATGAGAATGATTTCTCAAAATATTAGTCTACAACAATCAGCCATGCAATTTCACAGGTAATAGCAGTAGGCACCAGCCAAGCAAGAATCCAATTTGTAAAAGCCTTCACTTTATCAGACCACCTTAGAAGGATGCTCTGTGTAGTAACCACATGAGCCATTTATAATAAATGACCCTGAGGGAAAAGTGATTAATTATATTTCAGTTGTTAGTCTAGCAAGGTGAAACACATTCCAGTGGAAGAAGATTGCCTTGCTGATACATATTTAGATGCATGAATTCAGGGGCCAAAGTAAATGGGCAAAAAATCTAGAGGTATGCAACTTATTTCAAGAAAATACTTTGTTAAAGGAAGGCTGTGGAGGCTTCTTTTTAATGCACAGTCAAATGAACACTGGAAAAGAGTTATCTCTTCAGTCCATACATGGACTGATTATATGGTTGGTTGATATATACAACAAGCATAGGATCATGTTAAACAGATGGCACATGAAACACTTCCTTTTTTTTTTGTTCTGCTTCCCAAAGGAGGAAACAATTGACACACAAGGTATACCATGGCATATTGCACAGTATGCTTTACATTTAGCTGTAACATTACATACTACTGTTTTCTTGAAATGGGATGCAATAAAACAGTCTTGGTCTCAAAGGTCTCCCCACCAAAATTACTTAGGTTTCTGGTTTTTTCTGACTTCTTACAGAAATTTGGTGGTCAAAGTCAACTCAGATATCAGCAGATGCTGCAAAGGGCATTAATCTTTCCCAGCAGCCTTTTGCAGTGGTTCATCACCACTCATCTTGTACAATGGAAGCATAACGAAACACAAACCAACTTGTGTATTTAAGTAATTAGTGAGGCATATACTATGTATCTGTAATCAGGCCTAAATATCCAGTGGCATATAGCCACTGGAACTGTTCAGAACCAGATCTGACCACCATGACAGACAACCCATTCTATCAGCTTCACTGGGCACTGGATTTCCACCTGGTATTTCTGGCAATGTCATATAACACTTTTTTTTTTTTAATATAAAGGAAGTTGTTGAGAGAAAAGAGTATTGATTTTGTTTCTAATCTAGCATAAGCACACTGAACGACTCGGTAATATTCATGGGCACTAATACTTCATGATAATTTAAGTGTTATAGAAAATGGGTTTAACCTTCTGTTGAGATGAGTCTCTGCCAAAGTTCCCATGAGCTTCTAAGAGAAGTCACATGCTGATTGTCCCCTGCAAGGGCTATGGAGTATCATTAAAGATGCTTGACTGTATTAGATAATATATTGAATATCAGCCAGTTATAGCCAGCTATAATACAGATTTTTAAAAGTTTCCCACAAACATTTTTTAACAATGTGTTTGTCTAGTCTTTTTAACATACGAACAGTTTATAAACTTTTATCAAAAAGGTCTTCCCAGTCTCTGTTTCCTTACAATCAACTATTTCTGTCTCTGAGTTTCTGCCCTGAAGTCCTGTATAATGAGATACTGTATTTTGCTACTCTCTGTTGAATAACTCCATCTACATTCCCAACTCACTGAAACATATTTGTTATTAACAGCTTATGTTTGTCTTTATGCATTATGATATTGTTATTGTAATTATTAATCCTTTTATCATGTTAACAGTAACAGGTGATAAATTAGTTCTGTTACCAGTCTGTAATTTTTACTCCCTAAAGTGATGCTTTTTGCCTCTGATAAAATCTTGCATTAAATTTTCTTCCTGTAAGATCCTTTAAATAATTAATTTGACTGAAGAGTGTTGCAAATGACCAATGTAAGAATTTTTCTGTTTTAATCCCAATCATCAACTCCTTATGTGTAGGGCAGCTTCTCTCTTTTTAGTGTGAGTCTGTTTAAAGGATTACAAATACACAAGACAAGAACTGACCAAATTTTTTTTTTTTTCTTTTTGCATTAAAGCACTTCTGAATGCACACTGCGATAATGTTCTAAATTTCTAGCTTTGTAATTTCAGTGAAAAGGACAGATTGGTTTCAAACAAAGACATTAACAAGAGGATTTTAAGGTACTACTTACATTATTTTAGTCAGCATAACTAAAAAAAAATTAAAAATGTTACAAATAATACATATTGAAAGTTATTGGAAATAGAATTAAGAAAAGGCTAAGAGACATCAAAACAGCCATTTAAACATCAAATTCAAACTTCTTGCCTTTGCTTTCAAGGTCTTGCATAGCTTATTCAGCTTACTAAAGAGAAGGTTGAAAGGTGACCTGATCACTTTGCTGAAGTACATTAATAATAACAATAACAATAACAATAATAATAATAATAATAATAATAGCTATTTAGGGGAAGTTCTACTTGAAAAATATGTAACAAACACATTCCTGAAAGTAGAAGCTGGAACTTAGAATTTTAGGTATTTTACCTCCATAAAGCAAAGTTTTGGGGAGTGAGAGAATTAAAATATTTAATATCTAACCAAGTTAACTTGAGATGGTTCTATGAGATGAGAGACGGAAGATCTCACTCTTAGATATTAAGACTTTTTTTTTTTTTTGAAGAAAGGGTTATAAAGCATTGCAACAGATTGCCATGGGAAGTGGTGGAGTCACCATTCCTGTAATTGTTCAAAAAATGTGTAGAGATGGCAACTGAGGAAATGATTTAATGCTGAAGGTGGTGGTACTAGTTTGAGAGTTGGACTTGGTGATCTTTAAAGTCTTTTCCAACCTTACTGATTCTGTGATTCTATTTTTTTCTACAAAAAGGCAAATGCTGCATCCAACCTCAACAGAAGTTGAAAAGACAATACAAGGAACCACAAACTAGTCAGCCTCACCCCAGTTCCTGGAAAAGCCATGGAGGTGAGTCTTTCCGGAATACATTTCAGTTTACGTGAAGGAGGAGGTGATCAGGAGCAATCAGCATAGATTTGTCAAGGACAACTCAGAGTTGATCCAATGATTGCCTTCTATGACAAAAATGGCTGGATCTCTGGCTGAGGAGAAAGCCCTAGCTGTCATCTACTTTGTCTTCAACAAGGCTTTTGGTCCTGTCTCCCTTCTTGGAGACTTCCAAGATTCTTTCTAAGCAACTTAGTTTGAATTCAGATTTAATCAACCTTTGAAGAGAAGATTGTACTAGAGACCTCCTGAGCTCCCTTACAGCCTGGAGGACTTCTGTGATCTTCAGTAGGATCTTGTTCCACAAGAGCACTGGGATCTAACATGGTCTGAATCACTCTTTTTCAATGTCTGTAAAGGCAGTCACTACACTCTTAATTTAAGGGAGCTCAATGTAGGCCCTAAAATTAGAGAGGATTTACCCAGGCAAGTTGAGGTAATGTGGTTACCTCTACATGGAGTCCCTAGAAATGGATTAGAGTATGGCATGCTTTTCTCCAGAGACTAGAAAATTTTCTATAGTTTATGAAGGATTTTATGTCACTAGACAATGATGAGTGCTCATTCTGGACTTTGCAAAAGGGAAGACTTAAAAATAAGTCACTGGGAAAGAAAAAATCTCTTTTGCAGATTTATTTCCATATTAGAAGTGCAACACTACGTACCAAACAATTTAAAACACGGATAAAATATAAACGATTATTACTGGGATTATATTTGTGGCTCTTTTAAACAGACATGAAAGAAGTTATGGAGAGAACACTATGAAAAAAAACTCCACAAATCTTATCATCAAAATGGCTTGTGAGGCTATAATTTCAATTTAGCTTTGTTCTTTCATAACACAGGACAATTACAGCAGATTAGGATTCGTCGTCACAAACACTGTGAGCTGCACCACAATTACCTTGTTACATGAGCATCACAAGTCTTGTTGGTGCCTTAGACAACATCACTCTTGCAGTGTCACTGTGCCTTATCATAAATGATACTCATTAACAGTGCATGCATAATGGTGACTTGCAGATGATTTAAAATTTTATTTAAAACCTTATTGTGTGGAAGCCTCCCTTCTGCTGGATATCCAAAGTCCATCCATATTAAACTGTTTATTTTTTCAGTTTGTGATTGTTCCTAACTCTGTTGCCTGTTTTACAACTCCTTCCCCAATGTATTAGAGGCATAAGTCATTAAAGAGTCCTGGTTGTGCAACTGAAAGTGAAACAGCATGAAAGGCAGCAGTAGCTGGGATTAGGACTCAGGAGTTTTGAGCATGTTCTAGTCTTTATCCTATTAATATCAGGCCAGTCATTTTGTCTTTATGTTCCCTCTGGTCCTCTCCTCTGGAGAATTTGTTACTCAGTGAGATACTAAGACCCTAAATTCAAGTAGGATTTCTGTAATACAATGTTCTATACTCCTAATTTAGGTTTTCTAAACCACCTGCTGAGGGACAAAAAAAAGCAATAGACAAACATACAAAAAACAACTCCTTACCCCAAAACACACCCGAAGAAACAAGCAAGATTTCCAAGTATGGGAATTTATTTCTCGCAAAGGGTTGTCCTATCTTGGCAATTTAGATAAACTTGGTAATTTGATCAACTTCAGAAGAGATTGGAAAAAACTGTATAGCTTCTCTGGACCATAATATACATATTGAGTTCTGAATATAGAACTTCAGCTTGATTTTTAATGTTCTCTGAATTGTCTTCCCGGTATAATGTTGCATTCCTGTTTCAAATTAAATATATGTGTAGCAAACAGGAGAGTTTACTTATCTGCTTCATAGAATATTACTGGACTATATCCTAAGTCTATAAATATTATTTATAATTACCTTTTAAGTTATTTACAGGAAAGAAGACATTTTTAAAACACACAGGGCACTCAACTTTTTTCAAATGAGAATAAATTTTGGACAAATCTCAATCACACAGACTGATATTTAGCAGAGAAATTTTCTGATTTCACAATATTTAAGGGGACCAGAGTTGTCTTTCAAAATCCCAGATTTTTCAGATTAGCTAGAAAAGCAGAAAATATGGTGATTAGGGACACAGACTTCACATGATGGTGCAAGCAAAGACATTTATTAAGTATTTCAGTAGGCTTTTTATACCTTTTACTCAATAGGCTGCAATTGCTCATTTAAGTCATGAGTCCTTGCTGCTATCTACAATATTATAATATTTTTACCTATTAGCAACATTAGTTCCTTTCATCCTTTGTTCATGTTCCTCTTTCTGCCCTAGGGAACTGCTCCTCCTTACTTTTCCCATGGCTTCCTTCTCATCAGGGCAACAATGTCCATTTCTTGGTGTTTTCCCGTATTAGAAATCCCCACACTTTACAAAGGCAGAGAAAACACAATTTAGATTTCAGGAGCATTTACCTCAAATGTCATACTCATTATCTACCATGTCAAACTGAGGTGCAAAGGACCCATCTTGGGCCCTTTATGATTACTTCAGTCCTAGCAAGCTGGGACAGAGACACTGTCTCAGAGAACTCTGCCCCAAAAATTACCATGAAGTTTTAGTAGACCATCATATTATCCAAATGGGTTATGCATCTACAACTGTCCTTGCTTCTTTAAAATTAGTGTGATAAGTACACCACATGAAATTCATGTTGCATCTTTTACTAAATATATTATTTCACTTTGCACCGTAAGTACTTTTTCATATATATTGATCGATAGACTTGTTTGCTATTGCTTGTTATGAGTAAGACAGCATTTGTCAGCTACACTTTTAGATCAGACACTGCTAACAACTACTCTTCTTTTTACTAGTTTTTGTGGATGTAACAAAGAAGCAGCAGGATATAAAATCTATTTCCTCTGCTAACATGGATTTACAAATGCACACACAGCACTGAACCTGTCTCTCTTGAGTTGCTACTGATTTACAATGTTATTTTCCTTCTTGAATGTACTGTGTAGAATAGACAACTGCTTTATAAAGTCATCTTGAGTATCAGAAAGTTGTGTGTCATAATATTGACTTGATACTTCTTCAATGTTGCTTTTTTATCAGGTTGAAATAATATGTTTGACTAGCATTCCTAATCTAGTTTTGATCACCCACGACTCCTGTTCACAGGCGCTTGCAGATGTATCAGAAAATCACCTCATTCCATTTATAAATAGAATGTCTGCATATATATCTTATTTTAAGAAATAGCACTTTTTCCTGGTGAAAGCATTTCAAAGTTGTTTGTGATAACTATTGTAATATCTAGGTTATAGAGAATGAGAGTAGAATCCACTGTGTTTATAAAGAAGGGTGGAGTCAGAATCCACCTAGAGATGTACAGTGAAAGAGGAAAGGGCAATGTTGACAAGCTTAACCACAGAAATTTTAACTAACTATAAGGAAAAAAATAGTGCAGAATGAGAATGATGAAACACTGTAAAAGGTTTCCCAGGTCAGAGTAGTGTCTCCATCCCCAAAGATATGCAAAACTCACCTAAACAAGATATTGAGCAACCAAACATGTCCTTGAAGATCGTTTGACCTGAGTACAGTTTTGGAATACATGATCTCCAGAAGTTCCTGACCACTTAAATTTTTTTTAATTGGCTACTCGAGTTTCTGTTTACTTGTTTGGGAATTAATTATCCTAAAGTTTTATTATTTTGAATTTTTAGAAATAAAACTGCTTACTTTCACTCTAGTGACAAAAACCTAAATGATTAGCAAATATTGGGGAGAGATGGAAATGTACTTTAGTGGATAAAATAAGCTAAGAACAAACAAAAAAATGTACTTGGATGATCCAAGGTTAATATTGGAATACTCAAACTCATCATAGTCAGAAAAGTAATTCCCTCCGTTTCTGAAAAATATCACAGAAGGCTATAAAACTCCTGTCTCCCAGTAAAAACAGCTGCAAATTGTAGTGTTCTCTTGATATGCAAATATTTCTATTACTTTAAGCTATCAGTGATGTTCTAAAAACTTTAATTTTCCTCTTTTCAGCTTACATGGGGTGAATTGCTACAGTATGATAATAAAAATTACTTTGCAGAAGTTAAGCCATTTGAAGAAAACACAATCACTGACTCTTTACACAAAATGAGGAAACTAATATAATTCTTGAAAGTCAATCCATTTTGAGATAATGCACAAGTTTCTCTTCCAACATGAACTTACAAATACCTAAAGATGTGCAAAGTTGATAACGTTCAAACAGAAACGGAGAAATGGAAAGTGTTTATGAATATACTGATGTGCTTAAAAACAGCTGATCGTCACATCATGTTTAGGAGCAGTTCTAATAGCAAGAAGTATTCAGAGTCATGCTATTTATCTGACTGTCAGTGACGAGGGAGAGACAACTCTGGTAAACAATTCACATCAGTAGTAAAATGAATTGCCCTCTGGAGATGGTTCTCTACTAAGCTAAGTAGCTAAAACTGGCTAAGAGCTTACTGCTCACTTAGGGTTTCTATCTTAGTTGAAATGAATCCAGGCTCAACTTATTATATGAAATAGCCTTTTTCTGCTTCAAGAAATGAAATGAGCAGTAGCATAAAGAAACTCAACAAATATTAATGGGATAAAAGCTGAAATGGTTACCTGATTATGCAAAAATTATTGGCAGAGACCTAGAACATTATTTAACAAAATTATACCATTAATACCATTTGAGTAGAGCTACAACAGAAACGTTTGACACAGCAAGGGTTAAAAACAGGATCTGATCCTTTGTCTAAGTCCATACCTATGGGTACATCTCCAGCAGTTAATGCAGTGGATCAAGGGCCGTTCTCCACTGCTGAGACTAAACCCCACAGCACATTTCTCCATGCAATTGAATTATTTTCCATACTAAAATAGGATCATTTCTATTATTCTGCTAGATTAGAGCAGCCTGTGGTTTGTGATATTCTTCAGACCATGGTGGACATTTGTTGAGAGAACACAATGCATGACAAAGCATATGACACTTAGGCCCTTTCTAGGTCCTTTCTAGCTTAGTAACACAAATGGATCATAAAATTGAGTTTGACAGCGAGAGCTTGTCTATTGGGATGATGTTCTGCCACAGATTTTTCTAAATTATGCTGGATAAAAACTGTTAAGGGACATGAGCTATGGCATCTAGTTTTGGACACCACCTTAATCAGATCCTAAATGTCGTTCAAAAAGATTAAGGCTTAGTGTCCTTACATAAACATCACTTCCTAAAAGGAACTTTCTTATTCTGGTTCTTATTTTGGCAATATTTTCTGTTCCTTCCTAGAAAAATTTGTAAGGTTTTTTTTCCAGTGGAATAGCTTCCTAATATAAAGGTACTGCCCCTGCACTAGGATCTAATACCTACAAAGTGAAGGTGAACACAGTGCAGTCTGGAGAGGCAGAGGGCAAGCCAATAACACTATAGTATTCACTGCTTGATTTGATTTCTGGTCAGTGGTGTGATTTCCCCGAAATGAACTGTGACATTTCCTACAGCTGCTTCCTCAGCATAGAAAATAGGATTCTGCTAACCTGAGACTGCCACAAGAGAAAATGCTTACCTGCTTTAGCTCTGTACATAAAGTAAGAAAAAAAATTCAATTCAGCTATGTGATTCAGTTCAATCATAATGATTTCCTTTTAGAAAAACAGAAAGACTACACATTTAAAAATATGTAGTGAGGACCCATTCATGTTATTATTCAATAATTTCATATAAACAAAATCCTTTCTCAAAATGAATTTAAGATTGAGATCTTATTTTGTAAGATGTTAAACTTAATAGGAAAAAAGTTTAAAATTAGTATCTTCCTCATGGTATTTCTGTGTGCTTTAATACAGCCATCTGTATCACTTTCTTTTTCACCCTAGTTTGTTTTTTAACATGCATATAATTTTATTCCTTTGATTTGGTTTACTGGCTTCATCCATCACTTCACTAAGAAAAGAGCTGAATAGAAGGTGAATAAAACAATAGAAGTTTAAAATAAAAATGATCCCCAGTTGAGGCAATTTCATAGAAGTAGATCTAAGGTTTTTTATATAACATGTTGCATCTGTTTCGTTTCTATGACATTCACTTACTATACAGTACATTTTTCACAGCAAAGTCCCATAATGCTATTCAATGAAAATATTTTCTTAAGAATCCATAAGCAAGCTGATTTGATGGTGTCTCCTTATATAACATGTTTAAGTTTTTTGAATTAAAGTCTTGAAATGACAGATACCTCAAGTTATAAATGCAAAAGCAGCTTAAAATTACTAATTTTATACCCTGGAATGGTAACACAAAATATTTTTTATTAACCTGCAGAAACAACTTGATTCATATGTGTGTGGTTTCTCCTTTACTATTACATATATTAATCACCAGGCTTTTAAAAAATTGTTTCTGTCAAATAATAAGATATCAAACCAATAGTCTTTATTTTACTTTTCATTGCATCAACATAGAAAAAAAATACAGTAAAAATCATATGGAGATAAATGGCTAAATCCCTCAGTGACAAGTCCAGCTTTCCTTTGACCGTGATGGAAGAAAACCTGATGCTGAAAAACACCCTGACACCTTGACAACATCTCTAAAATACATCGGATTTGAAATTCTGTGTATGTTCCATGGTGTTGACACCATATATATTTCTGCCAGCACAGAGTATGAGTTTTAGGAATGATGGATGAACTGCACCACTGAGAGAAGTTATTCAACCTCATCTCTAACTTGTTCAGAGACATGTTCAATTGACTTAAAACTGAGTTATGTTGCAAAGGAAGAAGGTAAAAGCTAAATCACTTTCCTCCAGCATGGACACCCATTTGCAATGGTAAGGATTTGTTTTTGAAACCCTGATTGAATATTCTGCTGGAATTGCAATGAATCAAATCAATGCTTGAATTAAACTGCATGTTATGATGGTCTTAAAAGAGCAATCCAAGAAAAACAAAAATTCAAACAAAACAAGTTGGAAATATTAAACTATTATAACTATAATATTAAAACAAAAGAACTTACCAATCTGTCAGTAATATTTTCATTCCAGTCTTAACAGTGATTGGAGCCTGGGGAAAAGAGGAAGTAGAGATTCATCTCAGTTGCTTTATACAGCAAGGTAGGAGTCAGAGGAGGTGCTAGTGAATCAGATACCTCAGGTCAATTGAGTCACCTCCGGCACATCAGTGCAGTTTCCCAAGTCCTCTCTGATGACACAGATTTACACCAAAATGGCATCTGAGAGCAAGTATTAGTGCAGAAATTCATGTTTTTGTAGTCTTATATTTTCTGTAGATGCCTTTATGATATATAAGCTATAATTTTATAAAGTATTATAAAACTACACCAAATTAGATTTTTTATATTTCCTTGATATATCATAATGACAATTGACTAATTTCCTAAAATCATAGGACTTGTGGGGCAAGTCAGATGTCTTGAATCAAGTTCTACTCTTTGGTTTTTATTTATAAAGTAAATTGAACAAAATTATATTAGATGCAATAAGACTTTTATGGTTTTATTGTTGTGGTTTAACCTGTGGTTTAACACCGTATAACCATTCACTCACTTACTTTACAATGGGATGGAGCACAGAATCAGAACAAAAAAGTAAAATACATGGGTTAAGATAAGGACAGTTTATTATGACAGAAAATGAAAGCATAAAAGGAGGAAGAGGAGGAAGATGAGGAAGGAGAACAAGGAGAAGAAGAAGAAGAAGAAGAAGAAGAAGAAGAAGAAGAAGAAGAAGAAGAAGAAGAAGAAGAAGAAGAAAGAAGAAGAAGAAGAAAGAAGAAAGAAGAAAGAAGAAGAAGAAGAAGAAGAAGAAGAAACAAGTTTTTTGTTCACAGCAATTGTTCACAGCACAATGACCGATGCCCAGATGGTTCCCAAGTAGTGACACCCAGCCAGCTTTCTCTCCACTTTATATGTTGAACATGACATCATATGGTATGGAATATCTCTTGGGTCTGTTGGGCTCAGCTGTCCTGGCTATGTTACCTTTCAACTCCTTGTGCACTCCCAACCTACTTGCTGGCGGGGTGCAGTGAGGAGCTGAAGAGTCCTTAAGTACATCTTAGCAAAAACGAAAACATCAGTGTGATATTATTATTCTCATTCCAAATCCAAAACATAGTACTATACCAGCTACTAGGAAGAAAATTAACTATCCTTGTCAAAACCAGGACAGTTGTTCTCTACCAGTGTGTAACAGGACTACCATGAATATAAAGACCACTTGAATTTGTCCTTTGATGCTATACACTGAAACACATTGGCATGTAAACAGAGAAATCCATATAAATCCTTACATGAATATGTATGTATTAATTTATATTCTATATGTATGTAATCATTTACATATGGATAGATATTGTTTACATATATATATATATATAAACATGCATTATCCAATATGAAGTACTAACCTTAAAACAAAAGGGGAAAAGATGCAATTTCTCATCTCAACAATAAATTAAGCATTATTGAAAACATACCATCTGAGTAGAAAAATTTCAGTACATTATTTAATTCTAAACTCAGAAATTAATTACAAAAAAGTAAATCACTTCAGAGGGTAAAAAATGAAAGTTGCTGAACTGATACAAAAAGTCTATAAGAGAGTTCCCACTGACTATAACAGTTGAAGACACAAGTCCTGTTTTTGAGAATAATAAACTATATCTAAGCTGTAAGTTCTTTAGGAAAGAAATATTTTACTGTAGATAGAATTTTACCATAAATGAGGAGTCAGAACATATTAAAAAATGTTATACCATATTGAGTGATAAAACCCCCACGAAATCTAGACATTTACCTCTCTTGTGAAATATGGTATATTTGGTTACAATTAAATTCTGACCATAAAAATAAATATTTATAATCACAGAGTAAGACATTCCTGGCCTATGGGATATATGCAAAGGTACTGCGTCTTATCTCTCCTTCATGTCCCTATAGCCATTGTCCAACTCTCCACAAAGCTGTGGAGAGTTAAGTAATTCTATTAATAAGAAAATTTTATGATGATCACATCATAAAAACAGGCAGGTAAACATAATGAATTCATGTAAATAATATGTTGCTTTCTGGCTCCTTATCAACCCTAGAGCTAAATCTTGATTAATTATTACTAGTGATGTCTTGTTCTTATCAGGATCAGAGACACCAAATTGTAGGACATCAGTCTGAGGAGGTTTTTATGTTGTTGTTTGGTTTATTCCTACTATTTGTTATGTTTTGATTCCAAAACCTTCTCTGAAGTTGCACATGCTTATGATATGGTTGTGGATGTGTGCTGTAATTAGTCTGAATTTCTCTGTAACTCACACCAAGCAATTCTCTCAATTTTTACCTTCACTACATAGCTATTTACAATGAAAACTGCTGCCTATTTTCAGCACAGCTAACCACACACTGAAAGTAAGGGCGTAGGAAAAGCATTAAACAGAGGGAGGAAACATCTAATACAACTGTACAGCTGTGATTGGAGACATGAAAGGTAGAAAAGAAACAAATTGCAAAAAATTAAGAAAAGTAAATGGTCTTGATGAACCTGTTGCCCTCTACAACTTCCTGAAAGGTTGTTGTGTCAAGATGGGAGTCAGCCTCTTCTGCTAGGCAATTAGTAATAGGACAGGGGAAATGGCCTCAAGTTGCACCAGGAGAAGTCCAGGTTAGATATTAGGGAAAGTTTCTTCACTAAGAGTAGTCAGGCATTGGAACAGTGTGCCCAGGGCAGAGGTGGAAGTGTTCAGTAAAGGAGTAGATGTGGTACTTCACAATATGATTTAATGGGCATGGTGATATTTGGTTGAAGGTTGGATTTTATCTTGGAGGTCTTTTTGAACCCTAATGATTCAATGAGTCTATACCAGATGATTTATGTTGTGGAATATTTCCCAAAAGGTACAAGACTAGCCATATGGAGTGTTCATAAATAGGGCAGAAAAAACCCATACAAGGTTTTATGGAACAGTGATGTTCCCCAAGAAGTGGATGAAATGTCTGAAGAGTGTTTTCAGTCTCTGACTCTTTTGAATTACTATTAGCATAATTAAGGCAAAAATATAGAAATTCTTTTGACTGGCAAATTACCTCCCACTGTCAGATCATAGAGTCTGTGTTTAGATCAGTGTACAGTAAGCCCACAGAAAGGGTGGTTTCTGAAGTACCTCTTGATTATTATTATAATTAGATGTAACTCAGAGCAAAGAAGATGTGAATTCCCACCATTCAGTATTACATTCTGCATTCTCACACTTAACTGACAGTAGTAATTTGTATCCTGTCTATTTCTATATATAAGCTTTACTGAGATATTCAAGACAAACTTGGCCACCTCTTTTACATTATTCTGCAAGAAGGACAAACATTGATGTTTCACCTAGAATTATGGAAAACATGTTCTTCCCCTAAGTTTACAGTTATTAAAATAGTTTTTGTTAAAGCCAAATAAGAGTTAAGTTACATATTAATGACACACAAATTGCTTAGATAGAATAGTAGCCGCATAAAAAAATGTGTTATGGAGGAGGTGAAAACAGAGGATGTTGCATTTGACCTGTTGCAATGATGAGGAAATGGCCAGCTGACTGGAGTGAGCTCATTGAAGATAATAAATCACAAAGGACATTTTGGTGAAGTCTGCCATGGGCAAGAGAGTCTGTTGAAAGGGCAGGAGTACAATAACAACCCCAAATGATGTGTCAGAGTCATGCCCTGGTTCTTGTTCTGCTTCAAAATCTTCAAAATTGTTGTAGCACCAGCACCATAAGTTAATTAGCCATACATAAGAAATATTTTTGTTAAGAAATCAGGGTAGTTACAGTTAGAATATGCTATATTTCAGTTTTCTGATGCACCCTTGAATCAATCTCCTTGTGCATACATACTATGAAAGTCCTGAATTACAACTACCTGAACTTCATCCAGTTCACAGACGAACAAGGGTAAGGAATTGCAATTATTTTCACATAGGCTTTTCTTTTCTGCACACTGATTATTGATGTTCCCAGGCCACTTCTCCAGTCTTCTATGCAGACATAAGGACAGAGGATCTGTTCATCCAATTATTTTGAAATTCCGAGAAATTTTGGTGATCGGAAAGATCTAAGTAGTCATTCACTTTTAGAACTATGCAATTCAGAGATTATCTACTTGCAACTGGAAGACCACAGAACTGGGATTTATTTTTTCTACATTTAGTTACAGAAAACTTAGATTCTTAGTCTAAATTGGGTTTCTAATTTTTTTCTATAAGTGATGGAGAGAGATAATCAATTCCAGATTCATTCAATCCTAAAATAGACAACTAAGATAAATGAGGGACTGTCTGAGCAATCCTGTCTCACTTAGCTGGCCTCATGACTGGCTTAAGCAAGACCTCTAACATTTATATGGTTAATATGACATGATCGATTCTACCTCAAAATACACAGATTTCATTTTTTCCATGTTCTACCATGTGTTTGTAAGGGAGCATTAAGTGTCTAGATGAAAATAAATTGCAGGCCCTTTCATAAGGATAGTGCAATAGATGTGCTCATAAAACCATGAGGAAAAGTAAGGAAGTCTTGGTCCATTTGTCAGCAAGGGACATGGATATTCCACTACAATAGTTATTCGGTTAGCATTAAGACTAAATAATCATCTCTGCTGAACAGAATAAGTAATTAGTACTAATCAGACAGTCAGTGATCCTTGTGTAAGCCTATTGTGCTCTCAGTGCTATAGAAGCACGCATATGTAAAATTAAAACGCAAATGTATCAATGCATAATGAGTAAAAGGAGTATTTCTGCATATTACTTCCAACATATATAAGTAATTGACAGTCCATTACTAGATAATTAGGAATAATGATCAACAATTTAACAAGAAACTCAGATTTCAGAGGCGGAAAGAAGTCTCTAACTGTGAATTTTGCTAAAAATTGCAATTGGTTTCCAAAGATACAGATCAAAAAGCATTAGGATGAAATCAGGCTACTCACATATAACCTCATTCCCACACCACTAAGCTACTTCAGAGGACACTGGGGTTGGCAGCTGAGGCTGTTCCACCACCCAGCAGCCATCAGGAGAAGCCAGTATAAGTATAGGGACAGGCTTCCAACGTCCAACACCCCTGAAGGTAATACATATACTTGTTTTGACAAAACTGCACCTAAGCAAAGCTTAGTTCTTAGATGCAAGAGATCCATATGCTGGCAATAACCAAAGTGGCATTTGAGAAACCTTTGGCATTCATAGATTAATAGAATCGTAAAATGGTTTGGGGCTGGAAGGAACCTTAAAGATCATCTAGTTCCAAGCCCCTTGCCATGGGCAGGGAGACCTTCCACTAGACTAGGTTGCTCAAAACCCCATCCAGCCTGGCCTTGAACACTTCTATTTAATCTCCATTTATAAGTAAAAGTTATGTAGTGTGAGGATGCATTTGATCAAACCCAGATATTACATCAAATGTATGATGTGGCAAAGACAGCGGTTTTTTCAGTCTTTTTCAGTATATCATAAGTTTTGCTGTGATTCATTTAGTCAACAGCAGGTCTTTTCATCAAATCAAAACATCAGCCCAGAAACATCCCAGTCAGAAAAGTTTAAAAGAAGGAAATTATGTAAAGTATGTTATTTGCATTTACAATACATTTACAATACAAGAATAATGTATTTTAAACTTAGGATTTTTGAAGATTACAGCAAGAATGAGGAAATGCAAAATGAAAATCAGCTGTCCACAGCAGGTATGATAAAATATCTGATTTGATTGCTTCTGTTCAGCACCTATGAACTTATAAAGAATAGCTTATGTAAACAACAGAGTGGAGGAAAAAAGTAAAATAACATGCTGAGACCTACTGCCAAGGAACAGCACCTTATAAAGCACAAAACAAGATTCTAAGAACACAGAAATTCAAATTTTCCTAAATCATCAAGTCATATTTGATCAAATCTCACTTAAAGCTTTGCTTATAGGTTGGTATGCAAATATTTGTAGACATAGAATCTCCAAGCAGAGATTCCCTTCCCCTTCTTCATGAAACTGGTGAGTGGGATGACATTGTCTCCCTTCCAGTGGAGTTGACAATGAAGTGGCAGCAACTCCCAGTTGACACAGAGAAGATGTAAAAGCCACTTCTACCCTGTGCTATGATGTATACAGTGGGATTTATCCCACTTTGCTTTTGATACCCTTAGAAAAGACACATGCATTGGGGATAATCACTTGAGCCTCCATCACTAGCACTGGCAAGAAACAGGCACTTTCAGAGCTTAACTACCTAATCCTTATACAGACATTTTTCACCTTGTGCTTATGCAAATCTGTTCTCACTTTTATTTGGAATCTGTCTACCACATTTCCCAGTCTGGAAGAGCAGCTGCATCTCATGCAAGGCAGCAGACACAAATAGATGTGGACAGGACAAACTTGCTACTGTCTTACATATATTTTCTT